>NW_014577837.1:66168-76972 GCF_000485595.1 Priapulus caudatus
ACGACGAGGAGAGGTGCCCAGCAGGAGAAGAAGCCGACGACGAGGAGAGGTGCCTGGCAGGAGAAGAAGCCGACGACGAGGAGAGGTGCCCAGCAGAAGAAGAAGCCGACGACGAGGAGAGGTGCCTGGCAGGAGAAGAAGCCGACGACGAGGAGAGGTGCCTGGCAGGAGAAGAAGCCGACGACGAGGAGAGGTGCCTGGCAGGAGAAGAAGCCGACGACGAGGAGAAGTACCCAGCAGGAGAAGAAGCCGACGACGAGGAGAGGTGCCTGGCAGGAGAAGAAGCCGACGACGAGGAGAGGTGCCCAGCAGGAGAAGAAGCCGACGACGAGGAGAGGTGCCCAGCAGGAGAAGAAGCCGACGACGAGGAGAAGTACCCAGCAGGAGAAGAAGCCGACGACGAGGAGAGGTGCCCAGCAGGAGAAGAAGCGGAGGAAGAAGAAGGAGAAGAAGAAGAGGAAGGGAGAAGAAGAAGAAGCCGAAGAGGAAGCGGGAGAAGAAGAAGAAGTCGAGGAACTAAGGAGGACCACAGCGGCTGTTGTGCTGTAACAGTTCCTAAACATTTCTGTGTAACGTGTTATAATTATATTATGTGTATCATTTAATGTGTATATAGCTTTCCGTAATATCGCGTGTGAGGGTTGTGCGGGTGCCAACGTTGAACTGTTATATTGTTTATTAAACTTTCCATTATCTGACGTTACCAAACATTTCCGTCTACAGCGTATGCGTGCGTGCCCTCACTAGCCCTATAGCTTCAACTCGTGACAGAGAGCGAACGCAGCGATGGGAGGGTGCTCTTGATTCGTTTGCCCCCGAGTTTAGCATCAGAACACCTGCTGTCAGGTGTCACTTGTCTCAATTGTGCAGGAATAATTCTTTTAATAGCCATATAGGCTAATAATAGTAGACGTATGTATGCGTCGTTGAAATTGAGAAATCGTATAACATTTATCTAAATGCTTTCTGTAAGAGGGCGAGGAAAACTGCAGGCACTAGCTCTCTTAGGGCAGGTTGGCGAATCGTGCCCTAACAGGCCGGGGTTCAACAACACCTAGCAAAAACTGAGAACAACGCAACTTTAAGCTATTTGTCTACAGAACAATTCTTTTTACTGGGACTCTTGTCGCATTCAGGATTCCATCGAGACTGTCGGAATCTCGGGCAACGTCACCTGGTTTGTAAATCGATAAGGTTTTCTTTAGCAAAATGGACTTCTTTAGCAAAATGTGACACAATGTCACCTGATTTCAAAATCCAATCAGATTGTGGAAGGCACGCTCGAACACGTGTAGATATTTTGACGATGATCAGTACGAGTATTAGTGCCATGAATATGTATATATACTATTCATCTACTAGGACTACCATTAACATATCTATAATCTATAGAGTACTCTATAGAGTCTAGATACGTTAGTGGTAGTCCTAGTATTAGTAATAGACTCTTTAAGCATAATGAGCCATGACATTACAAAAACATAAACAACAAACAACAATAACGTTACCTTACATTATATTAATCAGTATTCACGTGTATATATATACAGTCAAAACTGTATATATATTAAGGCTCACTCAAGGACAGCCCCAAATGTATTCTTTGTAGACAGTTGTCCGCTTTATAGGGGTTGCTTCACTGTTTTAACTACAGTCCGACCTCCTATATCCGGCCATCCGTTATCCGGAAATCTCTATTAACCGGCCGCGATCTCGCAGTGTATGTTCTCTGTTTTTCATTCATTTCCACCTAAAAATCTTGCTCAAAGCTCGCTCAAAACTCGCGCGATGTAGCAACCTTGCGTGCGTGCGTGCGCGCGTGCGTGCGTGCGTGCGTGCGTGTTGTCCGCTATGCTGCCGGTAAAATTTCTGTTTTATTTCATTATATTTCCATTTCATATTAACCATAACCTGTTTAATTGTAACCTAAGTTTGAGCATAACTCTCATATCCGGCCAAATCCCATATCCGGATGGGTGCCGGTCCCGACGTGGCCGGATAAAGGAGTTTGTGAATTTAATTTGGAGCAAATTAGATTTTACTATGTATGAGAAAATTGGTATCGCCCTGAATGTTTGTTGGAAGGTCTCAATAAAGGTCTGTGGTCGGACACTGAAAGACAATCAAGTTGCCCACATCTGGCATCGATCTGTTCAGAGAAATAAATGTCACTTGTACTTTTTTGCCCCCGGCAGGATGAAGAGATTAATAACCAGTCACAGCTAATCGAGCAACTGAGAGAGCAGATGGTCGACCAGGAGGAACTAATTGCTAACACACGGCGTGAGTTTGAGCTGCTGCAGTCGGAGTGCACGCGCATTCAACAAGAGAACGACTCCGCCAAGGAAGAGGTATATGCTCTTCTCACGATCGCGATGCCGATGGGCAATATGCACACTCATAGATTGCGCAGCATTTTTGGCTGGATAACATTAGCTAACATATGGCTTAGTATAATCATAGTTGCAATTGTAAGCATCGCATTGCTTATATTGCCACCTCTCAAGTTTTTACGAAATGTTTGCATGTTCGACAACAAAGCCTTGTCTTCCAGCTGTCTTTAATTGTAGAGCGAATATCAAAAGTACAGTCTTCTGTAAGTAAATAACCTGCTGTCAAGAAACCAATGTCATTACATGGCGTGTCACGTCGTTTGGTAGCCGAAAAGTATGACCTGCGATGAGCATGAACAGTCACTGTAAGATAAGCCTATAATCATTATCTCCATGTTACAGGTGAAAGAGGTGCTGCATGCCCAGGTGCAGTGGTGCCCCTTACAGCTAGGTAAGGAACAGAATGGTTATTATCGTGTCTCCGTGTTACAGGTGAAGGAGGTGCTGCAAGCGCTAGAGGAGCTAGCAATGAATTATGACCAGAAGTCAGTTGAGGTTGAAGGAAAGAACAAGGAGAACGAATCTTTGATGGAGGAAATCAACCAGAAGATGGTGAGTGTTGCAGCAGCAGCAGTTGCAGTACAGAGTCGTCGAGACGTTATCGTAACACTCATTTGCATAGATAGATGGACTTGACATGTTGAGATGTGGGTGAGATTCTCTCTTTTTCATTGCATGGCGTGATCAACGTAGTCATTGAGACACTTCTCAGATGCTCTGTTATTTCTGTTTTCATCGCTAGATGCGATCGATGCAGTGCCATCAATTGAGACATGTCTGAGGCATGTTTTTTTCATCATATAAAGTTTAGTGTTACATTTAGACATTGATGAATAACTGATCGAGTTGCAGTTATTATTATTATTATTATTAAATCTTTATTGCATGAATTCAGATACAAATACATGTACTGACGACAGTTTTTTTCATGGAGAAAAAATCTGACAAAAGCAATAGTGTTGAGTAGTTAAAATGATAAAATTTCTGACGAATACAGTACAATTACAATGCTATACAACATGAAGAAAAAATATATACTAAAAAAAAAACTTCAGCATATTCCAAGTTGCTATGTATTTGAGAAATGATTGAGACATCAACCTGTTGTTGAGACGTTACTGAAACAGAACTGTTTGCATTGCGTGATGCAATCAATACGCTGTTGAGACGTAACTGAAAACACACTGTTGTCATCGTGAGACTTAGTCGATGCACCAGTGAGATACAATTAAGATACAATTGATGTGTCATTGAAATGTGGCAGTGAGGCAATCGAGTCATCGTTGGGAAGTGACTGAGATGGTGTGTGTGTGTGTGTGTACATATTTTCGGCACAGGACACACTCAATCACCTGCAATCGGAGCTGCAGCAGATACGTGACAGCACGAACGTGCAGCGGCGACGCATTGGTGAGATGCTCGCCTCTCTCCTCAAGGACCTCTCTGATGTTGGAAGCTTGTTCGGCAAGGAGAAGGACGAGATGAAGGTGAGCCACCTCGCCTCCCTCGCCCCGTGAGCCTTACTCCAACCTCACTCCATCCTACCCATGCAGGTCTTAGAGCCATGCACTGCACAGTGATAAGATAACAGTACCAACCATGTTGTAACAGATAGATCATGCACCGGACTCTGTGCATGCCAACCAATCTGGTTATGAAGTGTAAAACTATTTGTAACTGTGTAATATTAAAGCAAGGATTTCACATGTTTTTACCAACCATTTTCATATTTGCTTGATCGATCTGATACTTACCGGTACTCCTTGCATAACACCAAGCATTATACCGCAGCGATGGCTCAATGATAGCGTGCTCGCCTCGCATGCGGAAGGTCGTGGGTTCAACCCCCGGCCGGGTCATACCAAAGACTTGAAAAATGGTACACACTGCTTCTCTGCTTAGCACTCAGCAAAAAGAGATAGAGTGTGGAAAACGATGTCATGAGTACACGTTATCAAGTGGAATGGTATACCTTTGACGTAAAACAAGCTACCTATATTGAAACCAAACGAACAAACGGCGAGAACGTTTGAGATTCAAAACGGTGGATTTGCGACCACTACAGGTGGTCGGATTCCCCGGACTCATGAGGTTAATTAAGCCTCTAATGAGTAGCAAAAAAGAAAAAAAAGAAAAAAAGTGTATATTGTAAGGCTATGTCAATAAAACTAGCGGGTCATTTTATCTCGCGAAATATATGTACGCTGACAGGTGAGACTGAATTTATCTAAATTCATTCATTTTTTAGCTCATCTGACGTAGTCAGATGCAGCTTGTAGAATCACATGATTGTGCGTGCGTTCGTCCGTCCATGCGTCCGTCAACAGTTGGGCACAAATCTTAACCGCTCAATGTACGGTCACGATATTCGGGACGTCGGGGTTGTGAGCTAATAGGAATATTGTGAAAAGGACTCAGGATGACAAATTTAGGGGTCAAGGGTCAAAGGTTAAGATGTGTAAACGGAGGGGGAATATTTCCCCCTTAACTTAAGGAATATAATAGGAGGAAATACGGAATTGCGGCACAAATCTTAACGGCTCGACCTATGCTCTTAATATTCGGTGTATAGTGTGATGGGCAGGAAACCCATCACCAGTGTGAAATTGGAGGTCACAGGTCAAAGGGCAGTGGGGGAAAGGTCAGATATCAGACATTTTCTGAGGACATGGTCTAACGGACGCAGCGAAAAACTTTTTGGTTTCAGCGCTGACCTACCATTTTTATCACTTTATTGAAAGGAGCATGAAATGTGCTTTCCACTGACGTGCGAAGAGTAAGTGTCTGGTAACCTTTTGACCCTCAAGAGGAGGGTTAAACATTGATTCCTGAACTGCCTCAATGATGTCACAGTGTTCTCATATTCATGGCACATCCATAATTTAGAAAGCCAATAAGCCTGGATAGCCGAACGCCTACAGCACAGGCGTCACGGCTCAAAGGTCGTTTGATCGAATCCCATCAGATTTTTTATCATTTACCTGTTTCCTGTATTTTTCTATCTTTATCCATTTAACTATTTTTTTTCCAATTAATGCAAATATTTACATCATTTATTTACAACAATTTAATAACAACAAATAATTTTTTACAACAATTAATTATTATTTTTTTAAATAGGGTTAGGGGTAGGGTCACAATGCAGCATAAAACAGGAGTTTCAGGCACGCGATTTGTATCAACCAATGGGATTTGGGAGGTATGCAGAATGCTGACGGTTGCTGAAAGGATGTGTACGCAACTGCGTATCTGCATATCTGCACCTAACAAAGGTGCCTCTACGCACGACTTAAATGTTACGTTTATAACCGTAGCAACAGACCTCAGATGAGCCCAGATGCTCTGCAGCTCTTGTTTTAATTATTTAAGAAATGGTACATAATAATAATGGTAATAGTAATAATAACGATGATGATGATGATGATGATGATGATGATGATGATAATAATAATAATGATGATGATGATGATGATGATGATAATAATAATAATAACAATCATGTCAACAAACGACGACAATAATAACACACCTTGCTTCCACACATGCATGCACAGATTCAGCTGGACCAGGATTGTAAGATAGACGAGGAATTTACCGTCGCGCGACTCTACGTCAGCAAGATGAAGTCGGAGGTGAAGACACTCGTGCATCGCTGCCAGCAGCTCGAGAACTTTCAGCTTGACAGCAACAAGAAGATCGACGACCGTGAGACTGAACTTGGTAACTGTCGTCTGCTCATCCAGCAGGTAAGTGTGGCAGTACCATCCATGCAGAAACTTTTTTATTTATTCAATTCGAATTTTATATTCATTTAAATAAATTTCGACATGAACTTGAGTATTTTTAGCTCATCTGACGTAGTCAGATGCAGCCTGTAGAATCGCATGATTGTCCGTGCGTCCGTCCGGCACGGCTTGTCCGTGCGTCAACAGTTGGGCAAAATCTTAACCGCTCGACGTAACGGTCACGATAATTAGGGACATCGGGGGGGGGGGGATCGTGAAAAGGACTCGGAATGACAAATTTGGGGGTCGAAGGGTTAAAGTCAAGATGTGTAAACAGAGGGGGAATATTTCCCCCTTAACTTAAGGTATAGGAGGAAATAACGGAATTGCGGCACAAATCTTAACGGCTCGACCTATGCTCTTAATATTCGGTGTATAGTGTGATGGGCAGGAACCCATCACCAGTGCGAAATTGGGGTCACAGGTCAAGGGCAGGGGGGAAAGGTCAGATATTAGACATTTTCTGAGGACATGGCATAATGGACAGAGTGGAAAACTTTTTTGTTTCAGCGCTGACCTACCATTTTTATCACTTTATTGAAAGGAGCATGAAATGTGCTTTCCACTGACGTGCGACGAGTAAGTGTCTGATAACCTTTTGACCCTCAAGAGGAGGGTTAAACATGGATTCTTGAACTGCCTCAATGATTTAACAGTGTTCTCATATTCATGGCACATCCATAATCTAGAAAGCCAATAAGCCTGGATAGCCGAACGGGTCAGCACCGGCGTCACGGCTCAAAGGTCCTTGGATCGAATCCCATCAGATTTTTTATTATTTACGTGTTTTTTCTGTATTTTTCTATCTTTATCCATTTAACTATTTTTTTCCAATTAACGCAAATGTTTACATAAATATTTAGATTTATTTACAACAATTTAATAACAACAAATAATGTTATTTATTATTATTATTATATTTTTTTAATAGGGTTAGGGTTAGGGTTAAAATACCCATAAAACAGGAGTTTCAGGCACGCGATTTGTGTCAACCAATGGGATTTGGGAGGTATGCCGAATGCAGAAGGTTGCTGAAATGATGTGTACGCAACTGCGTATCTGCATATCTGCGCCTAACAAAGGTGTCACTACGCACGACTTAAATATTACGTTTATAACCGTAGCAACAGACCTCAGATGAGCCCAGACGCTCTGCGGCTCTTGTTTTCATTTGGTTTAAGGATACACTCAAGCTTTTTCACAGGTATTTCTTTCTCTAAAGAAGAGTAGATGTTTATTGATCAATGAATTTAATCAATTACACGTTTTACTTATAGATATATCTCAATACTCAAGCACAGAAATTTCATGAAATTTTCAGTTCCTAATTATATGACAAACAATTTTGAATTTTTATGTAAAAATTGTATTTTGGATATTTCTCAATTACTACATAGAGTGTGAAGCAGAATTTAGGCCGCAAATAAGTTAAGCACAATTTCATATTAACAAAAAAATGGAATGCCAAATGGAAAGCTGCCTAAAATTTAAGTCGTATGTTTTGAGAGAACATTTATGCAAATAAAGAACCATAACTCATAAAAGACTGCACTCAATATCAAACCCTGATGCGTTTTTTTGTAGCACTGTGTTACTATTAAAACAAGTGTCAAATTAAATTATTCCAAGTTGTAATGACCGAAAAATATCCGTTTATACATGAATTAATGTGCATGGTTGGTTTGATTTCAGCATGAGTTGAAGACAAAGTCACTCTTGGAGACAATGAAGGATGTGGAGAACAAAAAGAGGCAACTGGAAGAGACTGTGGATACCCTGAACGAAGAAACTGCCCAGCTTAAACTACAGGGTATGGTGAAATCAAATGCAACAGAATTACGTGTCACTGTAGAAATTTCTTACATGTGTTCCCACTCATATCGGTCCATCTTTGTCTGCCATTGGAATGAGAATGCTGCCACTGAGTGGGGCTGTGGGCTTGCGTGCTTGCAGAGCGGCTGCACATCCTCGCAAAGGAGGAGAAGGAGAAGGAGGACAATATGAAGGAGCAGATGCAGCAGCAGCTGAGCGGTCAGCGCGAGAGCCACCACAAGCAGCTCGTTGCACTGCGCGAGGAGATCCAGAGCAAGGAGGCGATGATCTCACAGCTGAAGGAGTAAGCAGGGGCTGCTAGGGTGAAGTAGGTGTGGTTAGCATTGGTTGGAGTAATGTACAGGTAAAAAATAATGCAGAGCAAACGAGACCTAATCTACAGCCGAATGTGGTGGTGGGATGCTTACAGTTAGAATATAGTATTTGAGAGTGTTGTACTTGCAGCAAGCATTGCGATGGTGATCGATAACTCACTCATAGGTTGACATGCAAAGAATAGCCTGTGTCATAAAGCACAAAGTGGCCACCCTCACATGTATCAAAAGGTAGCCAGGACAAAAAACACCGGGTCATTAAGTAACAGAAGTTGGATTTGCAAAGATGGCAATGAATAAGCTCTTGTGTGTATTGTGTGTGTATAAGTGTATTGCAAAGTAAAATGTTTCGGCAGCATTATTCTCCTTAAATCTCTGATGATGAAATTCCATGCCCTGCTTGCTATTCTGAGCTAGTCTTAATGTACTCTGTAGGTAATACTATTGTATATTATAATATTCTCTCGTGCAGTCAAGTACAAAAGATGACTCTGGCCTATGAGAAGCTGATGGGAGATTACAAGAAGTTGAAGAGTGAGGAGACTGAGCAGGCGGCCAAGCTGTCTGAGCTCATGTGAGTAGCAATGCATACATAAGTGGGTACTCAACTGTGCATTTGAAACTGCCATGCATTATTACACGTTTAGGGGGAGGTATGTTTACCCAGACCAATGAATCCACTCATGGTAATACTTAAACTCTACATTGAGAAGATAAAGTGCTATGATATACATGTAGAGATAAATCATTCAACCTCACATGAGATTCATCAATAAGGCACAGCACCAGTTACTTTTACTAGATAAGGCCTTCTTTGAAATGAAAGCTGGTTCAGTTCTTAGGTGATTTCAGAGTCGACACACCGCCTCACAGGATTGCTAACCATAGTGATAATTATTGCTAACTATAACTGACTATCATTAATATGCGCGTACACACACGGACGCTCACCCGCACTCAAACACACACAGGCTGCACTCTGAAAAGTGGTAGCAGGCCAGGCAGGACCTGAAGTGTCCCAGTGGCAGCTATTGGTAACCATAACTGCTAACCATAACTGACTGTAATTGCTGCACACACACAGGCTGCAGTCTGACAAGCGCGAGCAGGCCAGGCAGGACTTGAAGGGACTTGAAGAGACCGTTGCTAAGGAGCTGCAGACACTGCACAACCTGAGGAAGCTCTTCGTTGCCGACCTGCAGGCACGGGTCAAGAAGGTGCGCCCTCTGCTGGCGTGGTGTGCGAGTCCCGCCGTGACTACCTAGTCGAGGGTGCTTAGATGCCGGGGTGACCTCTTTCTGATGAGATGGTCATGTATCTGGCCTGACGCCTTTGTGTGTAGATTACATGTGTTAATAGAGGCATAGATCTTCTACGTGTAGATTTGCTCATCTGTAACAAGGTGTGTGCCTGCACGTTTGTGGGTCTGTGATAAGTCACAAGGAGATTTGTCCTGCTTGTTTGTCTCATATTCGGAATTTTACACGTAGATGCCACAAACTGAAGAGTTGGAAGATGTTGGAGGCAGTTTGGCCCAGAGACAGAAGATAGCCTTCCTAGAGAATAATCTTGACCAGTTGACTAAGGTCCACAAGCAGGTACAACAACATAAGTTATTGGATTACAATTATACATTCTTAGATTCTATTTTTAGCTCATCTGACGAAGTCAGCTGCAGCTTGTAGAATCGCATGATTGTCCGTGCGTCCGTCCTTGCATCCGTGCGTCCGTTCGTCAACAGCTGGGCACAAATCTTAACTGCTCGACGTACGGTCACGATATTCGGGGCGTCGGGGGGGGGGGATCGTGAAAAGGACTCAGGATGACAAATTTGGGGGTCAAGGGTCAAAGTTCAAGATGTGTAAACAGAGGTGGAATATTTCCCCCTTAACTTAAGGTATAGGAGGAAATACGGAATTGCGGCACAAATCTGAACGGCTCCACCTATGCTCTTAATATTCGGTGTATAGTGTGATGGGCAGGAAACTCATCACCAGTGCGAAATTGGAGGTCACAGGTCAAAGGGCAGTGGGGGAAAGGTCAGATATCAGACATTTTCTGAGGACATGGCCTAATGGACAGAGTGAAAAACTTTTTTGTTTCAGTGCTGACCTACCATTTTTATCACTTTATTGAAAGGACCATGATATGTGCTTTCCACTGACGTGCGAAGAGTAAGTGTCTGATAACCTTTTGACCCTCAAGAGGAGGATTAAACATGGATTCCTTAACTGCCTCAATGACGTCACAGTGTTCTCATATTCATGGCACATCCATAATCTTGAAACCCAATAAGCCTGGATAGCCGAACGCATACAGCACGCGTACAGCACGGGCGTCACGACTCAAAGGGCGCTCGATCGAATCCCATCTGATTTTTTTATTATTTACCTGTTTTCTGTATTTTTTTAGCTCATCTGACATAGTCAGATGCAGCTTGTAGAATCGCATGATCGTCCGTCCGTCCGTCCGTCCGTCC
>NW_014577837.1:77549-108834 GCF_000485595.1 Priapulus caudatus
CATACCACTACGCTCGCACTCGACGTATATCCATGATAACATCAGGAGTAGATAATAGGGAATCTATTATCTACTCTGAATATAGAATTTAGATTATAGAATTAGATTATAGAAATTATATACTCTGAATATCTTACTGAATATTCCCTATTATTCTCCTCCTGATATAGCGAAGTCATACACAGTTGCACTGCTGTATCTTTATTACTGTACTACCGGTATAGCAAAGCCTAGCTATCATAGATTTTAGATCTGTATTAGTAGTATCCTAGATATATGCTCTGAGCGTGAACGTGGTGATGGGAGGGTGCTCTTCATTCGTTTGCCAGTGAGTTTAGCATCAGAACACCTGCCGTCAGGTGAGCGCTGTTGCTCTGCGGCACTTTTTATCTTTATTCATTTAACTATTTTTTTCCAATTAACACAAATATTTACATGATTTATTTACAAAAAATTAATAACAACAAATAATTTTTACAGGGAATTTTTTTTTAAATAGGGTTAGGGTTAGGGTCACAATGCACCATAAAACGGGAGTTTCCGGCACGCGATTTGTATCAACCAATGGGATTTGGGAGGTCTGCCCCTAACAAAGGTGTCACTACGCACGACTTAAAGCCGCACTATGCGCATCCAAACGCAAATTTCTCCAGTACTAGACTAGCAAATACTTTGTGGCATGCATAATCACACTACCTTATGGCAATATAAACTCTAGTTCCTCCCATTTCAGTGCCCGTTTGCTTAAAACCCACAAAACAGAGGTGCGAAATCTGGTAATCTGGTGCCAACTCTAAATTGTTTGCCAAACAATTTCGCCAAGAATCGGTTAGGTGACGTCAGATGTTTTTATCTATGCTACACCCGTACTGCTGTACCGCAGCACCGCTTCATGGTTGCTTGGCAGAGCAACGCGAAAGTGTCAACAACATTCGGAGAATTTGAACACATTGGAGGTATTTTCAAATGCCTTTTATAAGACAACGCCCAGTGAAATGGGAGGAACTAGAGTTTTATTTTGTCATAAGCTAGTGTGATTATGCATGACACGAAGTATTTGCTAGTCTAGTACTGGAGAAATTAGCGTTTGGATGCAGCTTTAAATGTTACGTTTACAACCGTAGCAAACAGACCTCAGATGAGATCCGCCGCTCTGGGTCTCTGGTTGTAACTTCATTATGTTGTCTTTGGCTATGAGCCAGTATTTCCAAAAATTGCACCAACCGAATTTCAATAAGGCGGTGCTTATCTTGTATATTGTAATGGTGTCAGCAGAACTGCTCTCACTAGACGTTCATTGAACAGTTGCTCACCCCAAGACAAGGACGGTTGCTTAAACGTAGCCGCCGTGGTACATTTCATGGTTCGCCACCATAAACTGTTTGTGGTGTGCGAGTTGTGCGTATTTTTTAGTCGACAGTTATATCACAACTCGATATTATATCTATGTAAGCAGGAGTCAAGCAGTGCATGTTGGAGATAAATTACCTGACAAATAATGAGCCATAAAATAATCGTACTTTGTTTTAATTTGATGTTTATTGTTTGTCTGGTATTTAAATTATACCGATTGGTATTCCCTCCCTATCGTTTCAGCTGGTGCGTGACAATGCTGATCTGCGATGTGAGCTACCCAAGCTAGAAAAGAGACTCAGGGCAACGATGGAACGAGTCAAATCACTAGAGGGTGCTCTAAAGGAAGCTAAGGAGGGTGCGATGAGGGACAGGAAGAGGTGAGATGAACAACAACAACAAACGACGGTGCTGCAGTCTGGTGTTAAGTACCAGGGGCAACCAGGTTTAAATCGGGTAATGCTATCCCCCGGGCGTGGAGGGAGGTGACCGCAACGTGGCAGCACTAGTGTTAGAATAGTGTTAGGGTTAGAGTTAGGGTCAGGGTTAGGGTTAGGGTTAGGGTTTTTGTATCATGATATCTGTCCCCACGTACACCATAGATTAATTTTTGTGGATCCCACCACCTATATATAGCGCTCCAAGATATGTATGTTTAGTGTCATGGTTATCGTTGGAGGTGTTGGAGTTAGCGTTACCGGATTAGTAATGATTTTGAAGCATACGTCAACTGTATCACGTCACCCTCCCTCCACGCCCGGGGGATAGCAACACCCATTTAAATCTACCAATATGGGGACATCTTCTTGTCTTTTTTTAGACTCATATTTGTTTCTATTTATTTTCATCTGTAAATGAAATAACTTGTGCGAAAAGTAGTCGAAATGATCGTGGTTTATGCAGAGATCCTCAGCAATTATTCTAAATCCATTGAAGTATATTCAAATTTGTAGAGATTTATCTTAAAATTCATTAATTCGATCGAAATGATTTCATTCTATTGAAACAGTTTGCATTACCATCTTGATTTTTACATTATGAAGGTTGTATCGCAATTACACTTGTGGAAATTGAGCAATGACAGTAATACGAAATGCACGGATCTGTTTGTTGTGTATATTATAATGTGTTTATTATTCACTAGCTGAAACCCGCGCTACGCGCGGGCTTAGTGACTGTGATGCATGTGTTACCAGTGCATGTGTGTTATGTGTAAGGTGTTATATGGAGAATTACCGTGCTTATGGAGATTTACGTGCTTGTGATCGGACCGCTTGTGACAGATCGGTGTACACGGCAACCGTACACTGTACAGCATTGCAGACTTCCAAAATTTTTTATTCCTATTAAACTATTTAACTTCCTATTACATGGTTATTTCTACTTACATTATGGGGCTTACACAAATCTCAGACACACAGACACAGAACAACACGAAATTGAAACCTGTTGAAACAACGAAATACAAACATAACGTAAACAAAACAGCGCCCCCTATTTTCAGGCAAATGTTGACATTTTTTGTTTGTTTTTTGTCTTTTTTAAGACCGAACAAACGGTTTTCAACCGAGTATAGTTTACAATCCGTCCCGTGTACTCATCGATCTCTTCTGTAAATTTGGCGCTATTTGGATGCAAACTGACGGAGCCTTTCATTAACATACATACATACATACAACATTCGCCAAATTATAGTAAGATTCCTGGTATCAATAATGTGTGCTAATGTGAGTATTAGTGTAGATATACCATTAAGTAATTTTTGCATTCGGTCTGCATTGCTATTATAGTTTAAAATTTCTTACCCTCGAAATCCCGGAACCTAATCCAGTGGCACCGCATCCAGTATAGTTCCTAGTCCAGACCTGTCATTCATGTATATGTAGAGAGAGAGAGAGAGAGAGAGAGAGAGAGAGAGAGAGAGATAGATAGAGAGAGAGAGAGACAGAGACAGAGACAGAGACAGACAGAGGCGGAGACGGAGACGGAGACGGAGACGGAGAGAGAGAGAGAGAGAGAGAGAGATACAGTGTTATTAACCATGCCCTGGGTAGTGGAAACCCATACCTCCTTTTCCCTCATGGTCACAGCTAGCAAGGTAGTGGTGATGACCCACACCTGTGTTTATATGTTTCAGGTACCAGCATGAGGTAGACAGGATCAAGGAGGCTGTACGTCAGCGTAATCTTGCACGTCGTGGTCACGGTGCGCAGGTCGCCAAGCCAATCCGTGGCCACGGAGGTGTGCCGTGTGCCACGCCTGCCGCCATCCGCGGTGGTGCCCCCATGCCGCAACTGCAGAAAGCGTAAGTCTGCCTAATGGTGGTGACAGAGGGGTGCGCACATGCATAGTCGCTTTGTGAAGTTGTCCCCGAATGCTGTAGTCTCGTAGTCGTTTTAGCAAAGGTCGAGTATTGTAGCATCAGAAGTGTAACCACACCATCAGGAGTCCATCCCTGTGAGTGGGATTGTATTCACGCTGCTGTATTTACTGTGTGTTGCATGAAACACTGTTTGGTTTGTACGATTTTGTGTTCACCGAATGTATTTCATGGTTATTACTTTCACAGGTACTGTTCACGTTCGGTGTTTGCTTTATGAATTTATTTATTGAAAGACGTCATTTTGCATGCGGTTTGCATTTTTTCGGTGTAGTCACTACTCGCTCTGGTGCCGCCAACGTTATCGGTACACATTGTCACGCTTTGGTCTTGCGAGAACGAGTTTTTAGTTTACGTTTTGCATTTTTGCATGCCTGCTTGCACGTGCACTTGTTTTGCAGTATAATCTCAGCGAATGCAGCTGGTGTTGCCATCATATGCACGCCAACAAATAACAGGAATAGATTCTCAGGTAAACAAGTACGTGAAAATCAAGATAGCAAATCTTAGGAGCAACAGATGGAAGTGTGTGCATTCACTGATGTTCAAGCTCTAAATGTTTCATGGTCGTTTATTATGTTTTGTTGATTGCTGCAAATGTCAGTTTACTCTCCTTGTATGTGAATGAGTCCTGTGTTCCTGTTGCTGTTCTTGTCAAAGGATGTTCTTTCAATAAAGATTCGAAAGTATAGCAAGTAAATAAAGCATAATCGGTATAAGCACTTATCATGCACTGTAAAATCTAGTGTGCTACTGAAAAATTACGTTGTGTAATATATATATGTTTGTGATATCCGCTGCTGATCTGCCTTCATCTGTAGAAATACGTGTTTCCTGTTATTTCGATCCCGTGTTCGTTACAGGTAAACTGACTCCCCTCAAGCAGGACGGCCGGCAAGCAAAGGTCAAGAATACCGGTGTCATACTCTCTGTCGCGAGTCTCATGCAAGCAGCCAACCGCGACCTCGACGACTTCGGAGTCACATGATGACAGGCTGACGCGTCGCCGCGTTGACTGCATCCTGCGTGATCGTCGGCAGTCATCATGGCGACCGCATCCCAACCCCAAAGCGTTATTTATCTTTTACACGCATAACTTCCATTGTCGTGGCTGTGATGTACATGTGCACACATCAATGTAGCTGCCTGCTTCGCTCCATAGACATTGCACAATGTTGGACCGTCTTTGTCTGGTCGTACGTTCAACGACCACAGCATATAAATACATGCGCTGACAGGAAATTAAAAATCGAGTTCGTTCATTCTGAGGCCCATTACAGTGGTATATTTCAGTCGCTTCTGTGCTGGCTTGCAACTATGGCTGGTAAATGGCTCGGTGCTTCTGTGGGACGTTCACCTTCGCACTCTTCCACTCATCCCGGTGGTCATTTACCGGTGCTTGCTTACTGTAAATCTGCTATGGCTGGTGCAGTGCTCAACTCTCTCTGTGGGGTGATGCTCCTGTATGGCAACCCACTCCTTTCCTATTTGTCATCAGAATTGGTTACAAAATGTAAAGTACGTGTTTTGGACACACTTCTACACATTCACTCATATATATATAAATCACTTCAGCAGCGTCGCCCGCGTAATAGGAAAAGGCGGAGTTGGAATGGATTCTTTCTCTTCACTCTCTCCCGCATTTGTCATCACAGTGTTGTCTGAGAATGGAGTGGAGTGAGGTATCAGGAATGGCATAGGGTGGGGTATTGCGAAGGGGTATCGTTGGGAAATAGCATGTGGGTGGGGTTATCATCCTAAAGGTGGTGGGATGGGTTGACAGCTGTTGGCAGAGGTGCAAGCAGCATCCTCACCAACTGGTTTTCTATTGCAGCGGATGCAGTGCAGGCTTTTACAACACTGGTGGCGCCACCTTGTGGTTTTTTGCACGCGTGTATTATTGCACCAGTGTCGGCTTGTGTAACGTCGTGAAGGGGTGAGCAACGACGACACATCTATTATCTCACATTTCATTTCTGCGCTACACTGACTCGAAAATCGTCACGACTATAGCAGCTATATAACTTATTGTTACTATATTATTCATGCCTATGTTACTCCCCCTAGTTTACTATGAGTATGTTATTCACTATTTATTAACTGATTGTGACAGCGGGCAAGGTAAGACCTGAGCACGCGGGCGGAGGACATTAACAAACGTGAGATGGGATCGTGAGATGGGAGTGTCGGTAACTCAGTATTACTGCACGCAATGGTGCATGCTGTAATTTATTGCCATTTGGCACCAAGCTTAGTGTTTAGGGAGCATTAAATTTCGATGAGTGACTCGCGTTGGGAATGAAGTCTGCCACCCAGAAACGGCAGCTATCCGTGCACCGACGTTCACTTGTTTTGCTTCGAGTCGACGCTCCAACGTATGCGTTGCTCGTGTTCGTCGATCCTCAGCTTGTGTTGCTGGGCGGGTAAAAACTCCGAGGTTCCATTTTAGTCCCCAAGAGTTTGTTACAAGGATCTTCCCAGTTCGCAATGTATTCATCTGATTGCCCCACGCTCCCCAGGCAAACACGGCCCCATTCCCAGCGCGAGTACACGTTGCACAGCTGGTAGGAAGGCAGATGCCAAGAAAAAAGTAAAATGAAAAAAATCGTGTCAGTGTGTCTCGTTAGTATTTAAGGTCCATATTAACCTATACCGTAATCATAGGTGTATTTATCTATATTTAAGAGTCGAGACGGGGGTGGGGGCTCGGATTGACGGCTCGTATCGTATCTAGATGTAAATTTATGCATCCTATACGGTCGCCATATGCCTTTTTGTTGTCAGTTCGTTCAGTGAATCGTGTCTCGTTGCTTAGTAACAGGGCTGGATTCTTTCCGAGATATACATATATTATAGAGCGTGTGAAAGGAAGTTGCGTGGGAGACGGACGTTCATCTCACGAATTCGGAATATCATGAAAAGGGAGACACTGTATATCGCCTAGTGCCCCCCTTTGAAGGTGCTTTTTTTAATTTCATGTGCCTATAGGTAAATCGGGCATGACTGTTATTTGTGGCCGTGAGCAGTGTGAGTTTGAGCAAGAATTCGGGGTTCGTTACACGGCAAACGCTGTCGTAGACACTAAAATTTCATCAGGTGCTCTCCCGGCCCCCCGATTGTCACATTTATGCATGCCAGTATTATTGAGGGTACGTGTAGCTCTGCCGGTATAGTACTGGTAGTGTTGCCTTAGGCCTGTACACTGTTCCTGGCAACATTCCTGGGACAACACGCCGTGATGGCGGATGCTGCGGCATCAGTTTCACCGCATGGCGTAGTGTACACTCGCAGCGCCAGGTGTGCTGCAGTACAGCTATGTGAACAAGTTCTCACCTTACAACGTTGTTTTCCTGATCGCTCATACGTGCACGGCTACTGCATTACAAGTACACACATACTTCCAGTATACACGAATCTCAGTTTTGTACACGTCCATTCACAACCAACAGATATCCTTGATCTGCATTACGGTTTGCAACCTGGCTCGGTAATACAAGCCCAAGTGCAGAGAGCCTCCTATGATTTGAGGTTGCACATAGTGGGAGAGAGACAGAGGGTGAGAGGGGAAGGGAGAGAGGGAGAGAGAAAGTGTGCATGTGCGTGGACGAGACGGTACAGTGTACTGTAAGACAGACACTAGGAAACCTCTCCCTATGAACACGGTAACTGTCACTATAAACGGATAAAACACGGATTAATCTAACTAACACTACTACGACTGTACGACCTGTTCACATTCGGCTGCTTCAAAAGCTCCTGCTGCATGTATGCAGGTGCCCAGCTCGCGGGAAATTCACGTACTATGAATATAATAATCACGGACTCTCGAGATTAGGTGATTGTTAACAGGTAGTCCTTAGCAGTCCGTGGCAGTCCATGTATTTTGCAACGGTCCGTAATAGTCCGTGGCTCTTCGTGTTTTGCATAATTTGCATGTTTAGTCTGTGTTTCATCCGTTTATTCCAGTTCGTAGTGTCTATTATAATTAATTGCATTTGCAAAACGCGGTTCTCATGTGGACACTGTGTCAGAGTGCAATGCGTATATCGCGCTTGCCATCCGGATGTGGAATGCAGTTTACAGGCTTGGCAGCGGCTTGTGATGTTTTATATGTAGTTTATATTACCCCGAAGGTCAGGGACGATGTATGGATTATTACGAACCTGGTAGGAACATCTGTGATTTTTAGTTGCTTATGATGGGCGCTAATATATATTGTTGCTGGTACTTTACCAGAATTGTGTACAGGATGAAATCTTTTATGCTTGGCATTTTAAGTTTTCTTAGGGTGCAATAGCAGTTGAGTTTTAGAGTAATATTATTAACTGCACTCTTGCTATATGTTATCTTGTATAGCAGCACGAAGTTATTAGTGCTCAACCAATGACTGTGCTAAAACTATTGTTTTTGACACTAGATGGTAGCACCGGAAAACTACTCGTAACTAAGATGAGATGTGTTCAACGTGTTAACGATTGCGGGAAAGTGATTCCAAAATTAGGTATATAATATAAAATGCGACTTATTCTGGTGAAGCCATCAGTGGAACAGGACACACGTTGAAGCCTGATCATTTTCTCCATTATGTCCCAGATTTACAGACAAAATATCCCAGTTAACTGATTAGTGCATTTTTGGCAAAACTCAAATCGTGACGGAAATGTGTGAAATGCGATATAGATGCGCAAGATAAATTGGAGTGGTGTGATTACGAAAGGGCCTGATGTTCTAGTCCACATCGCTATCGAGTCTTCTGTAATTGCACGGTACTTTGGCTTAATAATAAATTGACTATGAAGCTACTGCTGTTATGACACATTCCTTCATGTACCGTGGAATTCGAAGTGCCGCCGTGCGGGTGAGACAAACCGACAGGAATACGCAACACATGGGTAAAATTCGGAAATGCCCATAATTCTATTAACCACTTTTCCATTGCGGCGGATTACATTAAAGGTGGAAGGAAGTGTTCGCTTCTTTGTACAGACTGTACTCTATGATGTGGAGAGTGATCTGTTGTAGATGTAAGAATGACTACTCGCCCCATTGTGGCACCTGGAGATAAACGAAAACAAATGTATGCGGTTAGCAAAACAACCGATGCACTCTGTTTGACGAATGATGTTAGGAAAAGCTCGATCAACATTCCTCCTCTGTTAGAAACCTGGTGAACTGCTACGCGTGTGAAATCTCATGGCCATGTAAACGTGAACGTTGGTAAAATGCCGGCAGTCAAGAGAATCAATCTGCTTGCCAATGTATGACTTACTCCTTCTTGAGTCTTCGCTCCTAGTTTTTTCTCGATATTCATGGCTAGCAGTTGCGAACGGAATGACAGCGACTTTGTCTTTTCGATCACCTGCTGGTATGGGGACACAGCCTGAGCGCCCATCACCACGTGACCCTTAAAAAACAAAATCCGACCATAAGACATGACACACCACACCTTTGCACGAATCCACTGCTAATGATATGTATGATAAGCACACAATGATATTTGTACATTCATTCATTCGGACTTGCACTAAGCAGTTCAAGAGTATGAACGTCTATTTGATGCTATCATCTAAAACACCTGAAAGTATTCTAGTTCATCAAGATCAGCATGCTTCACATTTCACATCTTCCTTCGTTCTAACGACCGAGGTGTCCCAAGTTTCTCATATATCAAGCTAGGTGGCAACATGCTGCAAGCATAAGCTACGTTTTGCTCGATTCTATGCGCCGAGATTAGGTGGCAGCACTCACTGTAATATTATGGATCAACACATGTTGTTAGTTGGTATAATATTTATTGTTCTGAGGAGCCATCCTCAAACACAGCTCACGCTTCCAAGCACATGTAGCAGAGAGAGCGAGTCTCTCGTAGAATCTCGTACACTCTCGTGTACGTCATAGCGTTACATCATTACACTCACCAGCTTGGAGTCGATCTTCGCATCTAACCGCGCGTTTCTGATCAGGTTTACGATCCACCGCTCGGCCTCTTCAGGAGTCATGTTCAACTTCTCTGCCAGCATCCTGCCCAACACACGTACGGGTTAAGAGTCCGTAATCAACCAAGCATCGGTTGGAAACTAAATGATCACACACACAAAAGTAACATGGCGAAATAAGTCTGTGAAGAATACCAAGTGTCTACCAAAAATATTAACCGATCGTATGTACGGATGCAATTGCTGTGCGCAAAACCAACACGAAGAAATCTGTTCACCCCCCCCCCATTAAGATGTTTTGTACCACCTTACACATTCTACCTCGCCAGTAAAATAGAGACGAGTGTAAAGGTGTGGGGTGTGTATTAAGGTTTCATTCTCACTTGATACTGATGCACTGGTGGATTCTACAGAATGTCTCGAAGATGAAAAGACGTGCATTCTCTATAAAGTCGTCCAAGCAGGCGACGAGGAAGAAGTCGTTTATGAGAACCTGCGGACAAGACACCGAATCCATACTACATCACTGACTAGCAACCATCATTAATAATCGTCAGTTACTGTAATTACTATAGATTACCATTCGGAATAAGTTTATCGAACTTCACGATAATTCAAGTAGTAATTTTATTTTAAGATGAGTGCAAGTACATGGCTAGAACTGGAAGTACTTGGATTAGTATGAAATGGATGCTATTATACCCGAGAATTTAAGAGTATATAATGATAGTGAGGGAATAAATAATAATATATACCTACACATTTTTATAATCACACATTCAAATTCATCATAAAACTACAGTGAGTTTCGAAATCTTATTATTGAACACTGACATGACACCACGCGACTGTGGTGCCACCCTGATAAAGTTGCACTTCTGCCGATTTTGTTTTGCACGTTACAGACCGAGGGCTAATCATCAAAGTGCAATTATATTTATACCAAACTGCTATCCACCTCCATACTCTCCACCTTTTGCACGGGTATTGCTCTAATGAAGATTAAACGTTTATTGACAAATGAATCTAATCAATCACACGTTTTATTTATAGAGGAGATATATCTTTATGCTCAAGCCAAAAAATTTCATCAAATTTCCAGCACCTAATTATGTTACCACACAAATTTTGAATTTTTATGTAAAAATGGTATTTTGGATATTTCTCAATTACCACAGAGTGAGGAAGCAAAATTTTCGCCACAGGTTAAGCACAATATTTACCAAAATAGCGCATCAGGATTTTTCTTTAAGTTTCATATTTACTGAGAAAAATGAAAAAAACTGCTTAAAAATCAAGTTGTTAGAATTGAAAATTTTAGCGAATAAAGAGGCATAACTAATAAAATACGGCACTTAATAACAATCTCTGACACGCTTTTTTACAGCAATATGTTACCATTAAAACGAGTGTAAAATTAAATTAATCCGAGTTGTAATCACAGAGAAATATCCATTTATACATCGGCTACTATGTCAGAAATCGAAATGGAGAAATCAGCGTTTTTCTATTTTTCACAATGATCGACCGCCTGTGTGCAAAATAGGTGAACGTATGTGAAACATCTACTGTTAGTACTTGCTGTGACATATCCATGACTAACTGACACCACTAAATTGGTAATATGTTCTATGCACCTTGAGAAATTGTGAGAAATTACGAGGTTACCACCGCACTACTGGTACTATCTAATATGCCGGACCGTACCTCGCCTACTCCACTAACGAGTCTAGGGAGTCGCCTACGCCTACTCCCCAACTCTAACCCTATCAGATAGTTACCAGGGTACGTTCCGGCAGTACCCTGGGGGACATAGACCCTATGAGCGTTATGCAGCTATGTGTCAACAAACACAAACATAAATTCAAGGTGTGTAACAAGGGAAACGGGGCTATTTTCGGTCGCGCGTTAATTTCAACTATCCGTTCCGGCAGTACCCAGGGAGACATAGACCCTATCAGCATCACTGGCAGATGACAGCTGCAGGAGGGTTGATGCTGAATGATATTGGCTTAGAGAATATCATGAAAATTCTGGTTGTATCATGTCTCTGATGTCATCAGCAGAGATGCCAACACTTTTCTGAGCAAACTGTAGTGAGGATGTCTGAAATCTGTAGTCCGAGGGTCACGCAGTGACCCGAGTATGCTAGGGGGGTTCGGGGCATGCCCCCCGGAAAATTTTTGATTCCAAGATGCAATTTCCTGCATTCTGGGACCCAAAATGACAATAGGTTCACACTGATATTTGCTGCTAAATACATGTAGTTATTTTCAATCGTGTTATATCAATGTAACACTGAAACAAAACACTTGAAATATCATCAAAATTATTTTTTTCGATCGTAATAAAAATCGTAGTTGTATGCAAACTGGTTGTAGTGGTCAAAATGCAAACGAAATTCGCATAAAATATGGATAAATCGTAGGTTGGCATCTCTGCATCAGTGACGTCAGCTGCTGCTCACAACACGTGTACGCGGGCAATCAAAACGCTCTAAAAGTTCACGTGTATTGTTATATGGAGAAATGAGCATATATATAGAGGTGGCACATAGTGTTAGCCATCGAATAAAGTTGAAAATGAAAAATCGGTAAAATTTTGCCTAAAACCTTGAGAGTATCCTTAACTAAACGTTTTTATTTTCGTACAAATTCGTTCATATTATAACTGAAACTAAGAGTGGCTTATAAGTTATTGCAATCCTTCTCCTCTTAAAGTAATAAATAAGAAACACTCAGTCTGTAGCTTGCAGCCGAAAAGTTGCTTTGTCAGTGGATGGGCTTGTAGTGGCGCCACTGTCATTGAAAGGAACAGTATAGCCATCAGTTTTAAAACTTCTTTTTTAACCATGTCTAATGAATGGTGAATAATCAAGTTTTTATGTAGCGTAAGGTAAGGTAATTGGTATGAAATTAATTCGATTCGATTATTGATATTTTTGTTTTCGATATTTAGATCCGATTTGATCCGATTCGATTTAATATGTAATAACACATGATGTAGCAAAAGATGGATGATGTTTTTTGTTGTTATTTGTAGCATTGTAGGTGTGTTTTATGGTTTTGTATGGGAATGTACGCACTACAATATTATAAGCCTGTTATATATTTTTATCTCATTACACAGTTCACAGACGACTTTCGATCTGTCAACTGCCCCATCCCCTGTCTTGGGAAAACCAAACATTTTCCCACACAATGTATTCCCACAAAATATTCCCACACAATGACACACGACTTCTCTTTCTTTCCTGGACCTGAATGAAAAACGCATAACCTTTTATCAGGCAGGCATATGAAATCTCAAAAAGATTTCTAGTGTATGAAGTATGTATATAATAAAAAATATCGTATGTAGTGACGGAAACAATATTTTACAGGGGTCGAAATTAGTGGTATCCCGATATCTGCGGGATAGTAGATTTTTGGGTTGGATGCCAGATTTCCAATGCTTGATATCCCACCTTGATAGTAATACAAAATCGTCAAAATCGGGATAGTGGTTGCTGAGTTATCAACTTTATAAGGCAGCGCATCTGAGCGAGTGCGCACGATCTGAACAGGCTCAGGCATCCTGATTCTCATCAGTCTCGCTGCTAGCATGATGTATCCATACGCCACACTAGCATAATACAGCGGGCATAGTACAAGCGTGGCGATAATAATCAGGGTGGGCTCAGGCCAGCTATACATGTACATAAACGTGATGTTATACATTGTAATCAGCGAAAAAAATACACGGGAGCGGCGAGCGATTTCGCTCCCGTCAGCTTTCAAAGCGCTCTGGTAACAACAATTACGAGTGAAAATTTTGGAAGATACGAGAAAAAATCGCTCCCATGCCGCCGGCAGCGTTCGAAATTAGTTCCGACCCGGAGGCCCGAGCCCACTAAGTTTTTGCTCGGGCCACCATCTTTACGAAACTGCCGGTCCTCCTGACCGGCACTTTTTCCCCTCATATCACGCTGGGGTTATCGTGGGGAGTGAGGGCACGACCAGTGACACCTGACACGCACGTAATCAAAGCTGTTAACTGAATTCATCACTTTTCTTAACGTAGAAAGTGGACTGTTTTTATTCAGTTAGATATCTAGAAGCAATGTAAACTGTATATACTTAAAGATTCTAGGCACTTGTAACTTTGCGGATGTGCGGCAGCATTGATCTATGCATATATATATATCTATCGTAGTATATATATAGTAGTCTATAGTAGTATACGACTCCTATATCAGTCATAGGGGTACCGAGGACTGGGGAGGAGAAAAACGAAAGTAAAACCTTACCCAGAAGCTCCCCCGACATTCCTAGAGATTGAAACATTATTTTATCAACTCTAATTAAGTTACATGTATGCTGTTTTAATGCCAATGGTTATCTTTATATACTATTTTGTTACACACTGCTTGTAACTAAGCGGACCACCAAATTTTTGTGCAGGTCCACCAACTTTCTGAAGATAGATTTCTGTCCACTAGATTTTCAGCCGAAAATCAATCCCTGCGGTGCCGGGCTCGACAAACCCGCTTGCCCGATGGCCCGGGGCAACCAAAATTCGCCCCCAGGCAAGTAGCTTGAAATTGCACTTGCCTGTTCGGGCAAGCAAGTTTTTTTTATTGAATGGCTAGACATAATGAGATTTTTCTGTTTCCACCCGTCCCTTGCATTGTTTTGCACAAACATAAGCTGCCTTGCTGCGACGAGATTTGAATGATAAAAATAATGCGAATGAGACAATCAGTGCATGCAGTCATACTTTGTACACAACATGCATACAGCAACATGTAAACCCAGCCTCCGTGATTTTGTCACCATTATGAATGATTGTTGACCTCGTCGATTTCGCCAAAGCATAATCTTGACTTTCGTTTGAGAAACACCTTTACGATAATTAGACAAAATTTCTGGCTTCTGAGACATTATTAGAGTCCGTGCATCCAAATTATGAAAATTTTAACAAAATCATGCTATGAAAAAGTAGCTCTGACCAAGCCTAAAATAGCTCTCGTAACAAAAATTACGAGAGCTCTTTTTTTCATACAAAATCAAAAAAGAACTCTCGTAAAAAAAAAAGTAATTTTTAGGCTGGTATCAAGCAAGCCAGACAATGCGTCTAGACATGTACGTTTCAGCGCATTGTGCAGGCCTGGGTAGCATGCAGGTCGTGTATCAGGTTGCTATTTTTCGTTTTATTTCGATATATCGATATCGGACGCAAATCCATCGCGATTCATCGATGAGGTGGGTATCGATGACAGCCCTAGCGTAAGGAACCTAGGATCACGTCCGATTCAAATAAAAAAACTAATGATTACTGTTTAGAGTTAAGATCAGGATCATGACCCTATTCAGCAAATGACCCTGATTGACCCTGACCCTGATCAACGCAACAATTCCAAGCGCCAAGTGTGGTATAGTGTATACATTACCACTGCCAGTGTTAGAATTGAAAATAACTGTTTAAATAAATATCATGCAATAAACCTATCATCTATCTATCTACGTATCTATATATAGCTAAAGTATGTAGATGAACGTACGCTTTCGCACTTCCTCAGCTTCTCCTGCGCTCCATCAAAGTCAAAGTTCACATAGAGGCATTCCAGGAACTCGGTGATTGGATCCCTGTATGTATACGACTCCTGTAACAATGCAAATGAGCGAACACGTGGCATGAAAAAAAAGACAGCATTTTTTACCCTGTAGAGAAACAGTCGGGTAAAGGCACCGTGGAGAACACCCGGGTACAGTGAAATTAACAAACACTTGCCTGTTGGATTACTTTCACCAAGTCTTTGAGAACAGTTCGTCTGCGCTTGTTCGTGATCACGGCCGTCGTGAGGTATCGCAAAATGTGAGGGCACATTGTTTGGATGGCATTCAAATACCTGCATGACAGCATGACATTAAGAAACGCTTCTCTACAAGTGACATGAACTTTCACAGATGACTTGTTTATAGGTAATCTTAAATATAGGCATATGATTATCTTCTAAACTTATCTGCACGATAATAGCTGTCACAATTCGCCGTTATACTTATAGTCAAATTTATATATGAGTCATTCAAGTGGCATAGGTGTTCAATCCATAGAAGTGGGTTCACCTGTTAAATGCAATACATGAAAAATGCCAAAGGCATCTTTGATAGATGTGTTTACTACATAAATGCCACTCAAGGTAAATGCTAAATACATGCTTTATAGTCAGGTATCCATTCTATAGAGGTGTGCTACAGAGGTTCTACGCAGATTTGACCTCACATTTCTGTGACAGGCCCCTTACTTCCAATCTTCTTCTCACTGAACAGACCACACCCTATCCCTACGGGAGGGGGGGGGAAGAATTACACTCAACAGAACCGGACATTGTATGGCATACTCACTGGCTCTGGTAGAGGAACATATCAATGATGAGGTCGCGTCCCTTCGGGTGGTTGAAGAAGACAAACAGACTCCAGTGCACAAGCCACGTGCGCTGCTGCAGTGACTGCAGAGCCGACCCAAACGTCTGCAAGACAAGCATGGGTCATCATCATGTAGCCACCACTAATGAGCAACAATGGCCTTAACAAGATTAACGCCTCTGTGATTAAAGGCCGGCACGTGAGCTTAAGACTGCCAAGTAGTAGGGCTGTAACGATCCGCCGAAATCGAATCGAATCGCGATTATCTTCCCTCGATCCGATCCTCAATATTTTTTCCCATATTTTTCGATTCGATCAAAACCCGCTTCAATTTTTATTGTATTATTGTGGCGAAGTGTGTATGAGATGTGTGCTCTGATTGGACAATAGTCACGACTCGCCAGTCAGCTAATCAGCAGCTACAGCACATCGCTGACACAGTGTTTACTATTACATGGCTCGAGTTTCCCGAATTTGATGACTAATCTGCACGGATTTGTTATTTCATAAACCAACAGATCAAAAGCTGACAAATCCGTACATAGAAAATATATACCGTATTATATACCATAGAAAATGTTATTATTACTCCCTACGGATGGCATCATGTATGCAGAAATGGCCGCTGAAACGATGTGGTATTTGACACTTAATCATTTCTGTTTGAATCTTAGGGTAATTGTGACTATATACTGACTTAGTCAGCTGCATTTTCTGTTCTTTGACTTAGTGTCCACTTACTTAAGATAATATTTGATAAACAAGTGGGTCTCTAGTCTATTCACCATTTAGTATTTAATAGTAATTTCCCATAAGGCGAGAATTTTTTATTTTGTTGGTTTACAGATCTGCCGACCCGAATTTTCAAGAAAAACGAAAAAAAATACAAATTGAAAATCTGTATTTTTTTATTCCCGCCAACCTTTTCTCTAAGAAATATGAATAAAAAAAATTTAAATGTAATAAACAAAAACATTTCATAAACAAATAGTTTATAATAAAAGTAAAAATAATTACAAGTTGAGTTTTGTTTTCATTTAGTTTTCTTAAAATACTTTAATATTATGTATAACAGTATCACTGTATTTTGACTTGTTTGATCTGACAAAACAACATTTTTTTTTTTTACCCTACCGAGTCAACAACAACAACAAAAATTCTGTAAACCAACAAAATCAAAAATGGTGGCCTAATATCTAGTCATTTGACCTAATACTGTTGTTATTTTAATTATCTGCTCAAAGTGATTGAAAATATACAAAATAAGATAACATTTCAATATTGTAAGAATCGAATCGAAGATCAATATCGAACGCAAATATCGAGATACGGATCAAATAGAGATGTATGTGAATCGTTACAACCCTACCGAGCAGTTCGATCAATGGCTGGCTGGAATGCTATGCTACAGATTTTTAGTGCTTCTCTCTGTGAATTAACCCAGCATAGCTGGAATCATCAGGGCTCAGCGATACGTGTAAGAACGAATGGCGATGAACCAATGGAACGAGGTGCAAGCGCGGAATCAATCTCTGAAAGCGTTGACCGCCATGGAACGCGTATGACCGTGTGCCCGCTGCCAGTCAGTACTCACGTTAGAGTCGATGATGTCCTTAAGTCGGTTTAGATCCTCCAGGGCATTGTCCCAGTTTTGCATAAGGATTTCCGAGGCGAGTTTTCCCCATAATGCTGGCAGGTAGTTCTTGTCGTGTCCCGGAGCCTTTACAGAAAAAGATGGTGTCACCGAAAGCATCCCCACGACCACAGTAAACGCACCAGCAGTGCAGCGGCAATTTTGGTAAATATGAGGCGGATGATATCATCAGCAATGCAAGAGCTTATCATATACCAGGTGAAACACTGGCTTTCATCGACACAATTGTTTCACTGACACCATGAACTGGAATATACAGATAAAACACAGACTAATCGCGAATATTGTGCAAAATGCTCTGAGAGCCACGGACTAATACGGAGCTAATTACAGTTCGTAGCAAGCGCCAGCACCTGCTAACATTCTGCTGCTTGAAAACTCCTGCTGCTGGTGTGCAGGCGCCACGCTAGCTGGAAAATTCATGTACTATGTCCGTAATAAACACGGACTCTCCGAGATTAGATCATTCTTCATTGGCAGTCTCTTAGAAGTCTGTAGTTTTAGGAATCCGTGTATTTTGCTACGGATTGTATTAGCTCCATAATAGCCCATAATAGCTCCATAATAGCCCGTGCGTTTTGCACCATTTTCGTGAAGAGTCTGTGTTTTATCCGTCTATTCCAGTTCATAGTGTGAGCAGCATGCACGTCGCCATTTACATACTAGAACTCTGTAGAAGTCTAGATACTCAGCAGCACCTGAGTAATTTCCGCACTCGTACTGGAACTTCGCGAATTGATATAAGGTATCCAGCCAAGACGATTTGAACTGTGAACAGAACAGGCAAATGTCAAACGAGCATCAAGAGTTTTGAACTTAGAGATTAAAATGATGGCAATTACATAGCATTTCCAATACGGTAGATATATTCCTTACCCCATGGTTCTTTGATAGGTAATCAAACAATTGTCGCCCATCTCTGCAAAGGAAAAATCATCTGATATCATACATATAAAGCATTATCTAGAATGAAAGTGTCAATCACACTGTAGCTCACCACAAAAAAGGACACAAATGAGTGAGTAAGAAGAAGTCAGTTTTAATTGAGCAACCATCGACGTACATTATAGAAACGATTGCCATCTGTATATCGCAATAATAATTTATAAACCAAAATGAATCACAATTTGTGACCGTAGATGTCCGTGGCGTGACCGCTTTGTAGCGATGGCGTTTGAAATAAATAGGTTATGCTGCGTTCCGACATGTTTTGTAAAACTTTACTCTAATGTAGACGTTTTATCGGCAGGGTGGACAGGAAATACCAATTTTGCATTAAAGATATTGTCAATGAAATCTTGTAAAACAAACCCGACAAGTGTGACACCACAGACTGTTTGTGTCTATATAATATGCTATATAATTGCCAAACCCTACCTAATTTGCATAATTTGAATTATGAAACACATACCAAAAATGAGCAAAATCCGTTGAACCTGAACTGACTAATGACAATTCCCATTTTTGCCAAAAAATTGCCGTGGCTCGAAAGTACGTCGACTGGCGTGCTTCAAAATAGGACGTTAAATATGGGAGCATAGCAGTAACAACTATACCCAATTTCAAATATGTGGGCCAAATGGTTCCCGAGTTATCGTTGACCGTAGCGAAATGTTGACGGACGGACGGACGTACGACGGACGACGACCCATGGCAATAGCTCAGCTTGACGATGTCAAGGTGAGCTAAAAATGGATGATCCTCATATTAATATTATTTTTAGATATGGTTATTTTTTAATACTCATCAATTTCCACTTCTATTTACTTTTCTATGATGCAATGCAGGGGAAAAAATACACGGGGCGGCGGGCGATTTCGCCCCCGAAATGCCAAAAAGAGCCCCCGAAAACATGATATCAGGGGCGACCCCAAAAGAAAAAGTCGCCCTGGAAATCGATTGTCCAGGTCGGTCCCGCTCTCGCTCGGCGTTGCTGTGCTGCGATGCCTAGGCCTATGCCGCTAGCGGCAGCCGGTTCCACGGCGCGGTAGAATTCATGGTACGGTGTGACTGTCAAGGTTTACCATTTAAGCATGCATGTGTGTACTGTACTGTATTGCATTCAATCAAGAGTAGATAATATAACAAGAGGGAGACACCCGATCCCCACATTTTTAACCGATTTTTTTCATCAAAATTTGCCACCAATAAAGAAGCAAGTCTATACGTTCCTCAGCTCAGGCCTCGAATTAAGCGATGAGAGGGGAAAGGCAATTTTTTGGGGGCATGTAAGAAATTGCCTTGAATTTTCTCTAAAATGGATGGGCACCGAGGCAATTTTAAAGGGCATCAAGGCAACTCTCACAATTTGAGAAGGGCACCAAGGCACTTTTGTAAAATAAAGGAAAGCTCATTTAACAAATTAATACATCAACATCGTCTTGCTTTTAATGTACAAAATAGTAGGCCCAGTTTAACATAATTTACTGCACTTAGCAAGCTACACACCGTACAGATCACAGCTGGCCAATCTTACGCGAGCGTCGTTTCCCGCGCTTTAAATCGCGCGCGGGCCGAGTCCACGTGCAGCATTTAAATATTCGTGTTCTACCACGGGCATACACAGGCGCACGATTTATCGATCGTCTACTGGCAGCAGTTGGCAGCAAGCCACATTATTGTTTTTGCCGAAGGGTAGACTGGTATCCGGCCTCACGCTCTGCTAGACAATGTACACGCTCTGCGACAAACAGTGCGGCCGCGAACCAGTCTAGCCAGAGGCACTGACGGAAATTACAGAAAAGGGCAAGGCAGGTCACTGCCGTCGGTCGGGTTGGATTTTCAGGGGCAGTACGGCGATTGATAGGGGCACCGACGGCAATTGCCGTCGGTGCCGTCGGTTAATTCGAGCCCTGCCTCAGCTTATTATGACCACTAATCATTCACCTTCGTGGTACTGATATTCGTTTACATATACGTTTATATGCTAGCGTATTGCTGTAAATCGTAATCTTGCACGGATGTTATATTATCTACTCTTGATTCAATCAAGCACGCGCCGCCACCCGCGTGTATATACGTGTGTGGCTGTGTGCCTGTGCGTGTGCTTGCGTGTGTGCCTGCGTGCGTGCTGACGGTGTGCCTGCGGGCGTGCTTGCGTGTGTGCCTGCGTGCGTGCGTGACGGTGTGCCTGCGGGCGTGCTTGCGTGTGTGCCTGCGTGCGTGCCTGTGTGTGCCGGTGTGCCTGCGGGCGTGCTTGCGTGTGTGGATGCGCGCGTGCATGTGTGCGCGTGCGTGCTTGCATGCGTGCGTGTGTGCCTGCGGGCGTGCCTACGTAGACCCGTAGGACCAACGACCCGTAGGATTATAGAACGGTAATCCATGAAAAATCCTAATGAAATTCACACGTATATTTTTCCCTGCCGGCACACTCGTGTGTCATTCCCGATTGTAGCTTCGATTGTCAATTTTCCCCAAAAAAGTTTTGCTGTCGCTCTCTCATAGTCCAGCAATGCCAACCCTCTACATTTTAGTAGTGATTAGTACCACGCTGTGAAATAGGACCACGCCCTGAAACGAATCGTTGCCCCCCCCCCCTACTTTCAAATCAATTCGCCCCTGCCCAAGGCACGCACGCTATCGCAGGCGTCGCGTGCCACAGGCCATTACACACCGTGGGCTCGCGGGCGCTTTCTCAACACCCCTGGAGCCTTCTGGAAAAAAAAGTCGACCCTGGAAAATGAACAAAGGTAGCCCGAAATTTGGTGCGGGGGTTTCTGCAAAGACGCTTCGGAAAAAAAATTAATTACTTTTTTCCCTGATGCAATGTTAGGAATGATTAGCCTTCCCGCACTGTTGTGCTAGCGTTACCCAGACGTCCTGGGATTTGCCTGATGGTAACCTCCTGGGGTTCTTCAAACACCTTTACTTATTGGCTCCGTCTCGGCGCGGCGGCGCGCCTTGGCAGCTGTTTCAGACGGACCCGACCACCGGCACACGTTGGTCTTTTAATGCTGCAATGGCCCACCAACGAGATCATACGCCGAATGCGGACACCCTACAACTGAGATTGACCATTTCAGTTGATACACGCACGACACTGAACAGTGATTAGGGTTAGGGGATGTGGCAGACTCCCTCGCTGCCAGGGTGGAACTTTCGATGGACCTGCCAACCTGCGTTGACGATCAAACAGCCGATTTGCGTTAACAGAGAATTACACGAGCTTACTACGTCTACTGAAGATGGTTCCTAGATTAATAGAAAGCCGCGCCACACAAGCCCACTCTCATGAATTATCATTCTTATCCCACCAGCGAGTCATCTGTGGAGTAAGGTTACCTGCTGGAACGTCATTGCCAGGGGTACAAGCCCTTGTTGCCACATCCATTGCCAAAAATTACCACCAGGTGTGTTGGTGTTGCTAAGCGATCCAGCTTGCCACGCCAAATAGTGGTTCCTTCTCATCGGGCCTAGGATCTAAAATGTAGCCAAGACATTTTGTTTGGCTATTCAATACTAGCCAACTAGTTTGATGTCACGCATCATCAATTATACTCGAATCATCGGGGGGTTTGAAAAGTGGCCTCGAGAACCACACGGCGCTTGGCTTATCAAAAAATTCTATAATCAATATTCATCGCCGGGGAAAAAAAAAAAAATCCTAAAATAAATGTAAACTTGGGGAAGAAGAAACTTGGGAAAGTGGATGAGAATCAGACATATCATTGCTAACATCATACAAGTTATCCTTTATTTTAACAATACATGCTATTATACACACAGTAGTAAACAGTGCAAAAACAAACGGGCTAAACAGGGGCTAAGCGCCTACAAAAAAAAAGATGTGTTTCGACGAACGCCGACCCTACCTAGCAATTAAAATTTATCCAAAAAAATTCAAAATCTTGATACGTCAATATGTGATATTATGTCAGACTAAAAAACCACAACAAAAGAACAAGTCAAACAGTCTTCAGCTTAGGAATGACATGATATATCGACGTATTTTACCCAACAATACGCAGCTCGAACAGCGTCGATCTCTTATCGGCGGTATTGTTGATGTCCCTGTTCACTGCAGTACAGGTGAAACTCGATTTATGCAAGCGGCAGGACCACTGACATTCTGTATACAATGTCATAGGAACAACGTTGTCCAGTATATACTACTGGTAGTGAAACGCTGGTAGTAATATGTCCGAAAAATTGCACACATCAATCGGCTTATTTAAAAAAAAAAATAAATAAAATAAAAAATATCCCTACCTACCCTACCTAATTTTTTCAAGACCGTTCTCGGAAACACATCATTTATTTTTTTAGGCCTAAACAAGCACATACATGCACACACGTACATGCACACGACGTTACGCACATGCAGGCATTCAACACCTCGAGTAACCGATTGTAACCGATCATCGGTTACTTGGGTCCAACCGATGATCGATTACGAAATTACAACACTACTACCAACAAGCAAATCCTCCCACCAGGAGCCAATCCAAAAAAATTGTTTGTTTCCGGTTACCCGACCGACCCTACCAAATAGTTGCCGACCCTAAACATTTTTGACCACTTTTAAAAACGAAAATCAACAAATGCATCGATTGGACCTTTAATATAAATTTAAGATGAATTTATTACGAAGCATAACCCTGCACATTGCGGCATGCAGGCAATTAACTCACCTCTATAAAAGTAGGAAATGTACGAACATTGCGCGATGTTTACAAACGGAACCACTAGCGAGTAGGCCCTCTAGCGGCCGTTAAGTAAGACAAAATGAGTCCTAAATTTTTTTAGCAAAATAAAAAATTTTACCGGCCTGCCTACCCTAGTTTGAAAAATCATGTAACCGGAAACAAACCATTTTTTTTGGTTACGCCCGAAGCATGGCCACCCTGGCTATGCCTAAATCGCTTCAGGACAGGGGTTGGTCGATGCAGGGCACTCATGCAGAAATGGGGATACATTGAAGGTTGCCCAATCGAATGCAACTGCAGGATTGACCAGACCATGGGACATCTCCTGGAATGCCCCCTATTACTAGAGCCCTGTAGACTTGGAGACCTAGAGGTTTTCAACCACTGTTCCAGGTCCTGTGTGCTACAGTGGCTAGGTCGTTTGTAGTGTAGTGACCAGAGAAGAAAAAGAAGAACAAACAAATGCCGAAACAGTACCTATTTTTACCTACATTTTCTTTTGTGTGATTTACTGCAATGACATTGGTCAATCTGTTAACAACTACAGCATTTGGCATTTGCTGCAGCAGACCATGCAATCTATAATCGGACGATCGGGCCCAAGGATAGAACAGCTGTCCACATGTCATTTGCACATTTGCACATGTCGCACATTGCGAAAATGCATTGATACAATGAGACCAATCAGAGTGAGGCTTACAATAGCCCCTGGTTCTCGCTTGTATCTGTGGCGCTGCAGGAGGGCTGATAGACTCGCTCTGATTGGTCTGATTGTTTGTAAATGGCGAACGTAATTTAATAAAGTTAAATGAAGCTGGGTTTCTGAAAAAAAATCTTTTAAGAAGTGAATAACGATTGAAGTGAATGTATACACATATCAGTAGCAAGGTAAAGCCTAGATACAATAATGTAACCCAAACCCAAGAGGATAGGGTTACAAAGCCTCCCTATCCTTTTCTGCGGAGGAATGCCCGAGTGAATCACTCGGGCCGGTTTGCTGGTGCGTTTTCAGAGACTAGAACTTCCAAACTGGGTTTATTCTCAACACGAACCTTTCTCCGCTATCTGGGAACTTACTATGTATCAATTTTAGTAGTGATTAGTACCACGCTGAAACAATCGTGCCCCCCCCCCCTACTTCAATCAATGCCGCCCCTGCCAGCACGCACGTACGCAGCGTCGACGTGCACAGCCATACACACGTGCCTCGCGGGCCGCTTTCTCAAACCCCTGAGCTTCTGGAAAAAAGTCGCCCTGGAAAATGAAAAAGTAGCCCCCGAAATTTTGGGGGGTTTGCAAAAAGAGCTTCGGAAAAAAATTAATTAATTTTTTCCCTGATGCAATGTAAGGAAATATTAGCCTTCCGCACTGTGATGCTAGCGTACCGAGACGTCTGGATTTGCCTGGTAACCTCTGGGTCTTCAAACACCTTTACTATTGGCTCCGTCTCGGCCTGCAGCTGTTTCAGCTGACCGACCACCTGACCACGCTTGTCCTTTAATGCTGCAATGCACAACAGATCATACGGAAATGCGACCACCCCTACAACTGATATTGACCATTTCATTGATACACGCACACACTGAACAGGTGATTAGGGTTAGGCATGTGAGATCCCTCGCTGCCAGGTGAACTTTCGAGACCCTGCAACCTGGTTTACATCAACAGCCGATTTGCGTAAAGATGGAATTACACGAGTTACTACGTCTACTGAAATGTTTCTAATTAATAGAAAGCCGCCCCACCACAAGCCACTCTCATGAATTATCATTCTTATCCCACACTGTCATTGTGAGTAAGGTTACCTGCTGGAACGTCATTGCCAGGGTACAAGCCCTTGTGCACATCCATTGCAAAATCCACCATGTTGGTGTTGCTAAGCAGATCCAGCTTGCCACGCAATAGTTCCTTCTCATCGTAGATCTACATGTAGCCAAGAAATTTTGTTGTATCAAGTACTACCAACTAGTGATGTCACGATCATCAATTATAATCGATCATCGGTTGAAAAGTGGCTCGAACCAAGCGCTTGGTTATCAAAATCTATAATCAATTTCATCAGGGAAAAAAAAAAAAATCTAAATAAATGTAAAACTTGAAGAAGAAAACTTGGAAAAGTGATGAGAATCAGAGATATCATTGCTACTATACAAGTTATCCTTTATTTTAACATACATGTATTATACACACAGTAGTAAACAGTGCAAAACAAACGGTAAACAGGGCTAAGGCCTAAAAAAAAAAAGATGTGTTTCCGAGAACCCGACCCTACCTAGCAATTAAAATTTATCAAAAAAATCAAAAAATCTGATACGTCAATATGTGATATTATGTCAATAAAAAACAAAACAAAAAACAAGCAAACATTTTCAGTTAGATGCAATGTATATCGACGTATTTTGACCCAACAATCACAACCCAGTTGTCTACGCAGCTCGAACAGCGTCGATCTCTTATCGGCGGTATTGTTGATGTCCCTGTTCACTGCAGTTACAGGTGAAACACTCGTTATTTATGCAAGGCGGCAGGACTCCACTGACGATTCTGCTATTTACAATGTCATAGAACAACGTTGTCGCAGTATTACTACTAGGTAGTGAAACGCTTGGTAGCTAATATGTCGCTCGAAAATTGCACACACAATCGGCTTATTAAAAAAAAAAATTAAATAAAATAAAAAATATCCCTACCTACGCCTAACCTAATTTTTTCAAGACCGTTCTCGCGAAACACTACTCATCTTTTATATTTTTTAGGCCAAAACAGCACATACATGCAACACACTAGCAATGCACACGACGTTACGCACATGCAGGCCATTCAACACCTCGGTACGATGTAACCGATTCATCGGTTCTTGGGTCCAACGATGATCGATTACGAATTTACAACACTACTACCAAACAAGCAAATCCTCCCACAGCGAGCCAATCCAAAAAAAATTTTGTTTCCGGTTCACCGACCGACCCTCAAATAGTTGCCACCCTAAACATTTTTGCCACTTTAAAACGAACATCAAACAAATGCAGTTCGTTGGACCTTAACTATACATTTAAGAATGAATTTATTACGAAGCATACCCTGCACATTGCCGGATGCAGGGCAATTACTTCCATCTATAAAAGTAGGAAATGTACGAACATTGCGCGATGTTTACAAACGGAACACTAGGGTTAGGCCCTCTAGCGGCCCGTTAAGTTAAGAAAATGAGTCCTAAATTTTTTAGCAAAATAAAAATTTTTACCGGCCTTGCCTACCCGTCAGCTTGAAAAATCAATGTAACCGGAAACAAAACCATTGTTTTGGTTACGCCCGAGCATGGCACCCTGGCTATGCACCTAAATCCGACGTCAGACAGGGGTGGTTGATGACATGGGGCCACTCATGGCAGAAGCATGGGTGATACATGAAGCGTGCCTCAATCGAATGAACTGCAGGATTGACCAGCCCATGGGACAATCTCCTGAGACATGCCCCCTATTACTAGAGCCTGTAGACTGGAGACCTAGAGGTGTTCAACCACTGTTCCAGCGTCCTGTGTGCTACAGTGGTAGGTCGTTTGTAGTGTAGTGACAGAGAGAAAAAGAAAAAATAAAAAAAAGATAAAAACAAAAAAATAAAACAAAAAAAAAAAAAAAAAAAAAATTACAAAGAAGCCCGGCGAACAAACAAATGCCGAAACCAGTACGCTATTTTTACCTACCATTTTTCTTTTTGTGTGATTTACTGCAATTGACATGGTAATCTGTTAACAACTACCAAGCATTTGCATTTGCTGCGCGCAGCATGCAATCTATAATCGACGATCGCGCCCATAGGAGTAGTAAGAACAGCTGTCCAACATGTCATTTGAACATATTGCACATGATCGCACATTGCGACAAATATGCATTGATTACAATGGAACCAATCACGATGAGGCTTAAATAGCCCTGGTCTCGCCGTGTGTTGTATCTGGTGGCGATGCAGGAGGGCTGAGTAGCTCGCTGCTGATTGGTCTGATTGGTTGTAAAAAAACGGCGAACGTGAATTGTAATAATATTATTAATTGGAAGCTGGGTTTCTGAAAAAAAATCTCTTTAAGAGTGATAACGATTTGAAGTGATGTTACACTATCAAGTAGCAAGGTAAGCCTAGATACAATATGTAACCCAACCAGAGGCAGGGGATAGGGTTAACAGCCTCCTATCCTTTTCCTGCGGTAGAATGCCGGCAAGTGAATCACTCGGCCGGGTTTGCTGGGTGCAGTTTCAGAGACTAGAATTCCAAACGGTTATATTTCGCAACACGAACCTTTCTCCGCTATCTGAACGTACTATGTTCGCGAATACTCTGCTATTAAACTAATATAACCTAGTTACAAAATTCGAAGGTACGAGGCGGCGAATATACTGGGAGCGCCATTTCTGGTGACCTGTGACGGTACTTTCGGTTTGCAGTAGCGATTCAACCGACAATCCGTGAGGGCGCTGGCCCCGTTTGCGATGGCTATGCGGCATTTGGGAAAGGCTGTACGTCACAGGCGTCAACAGAAAATGGCGCCTCAGATATTCGCCCGCTCGTCATTCGAATTTTGTAACAGGGTTATATTAGTTTAATACAAGGGATATTGCGAGATACACTAGTAAGTTCCCAAATAGCGGGGAAAAGGTTCGTGTGAGAATAAACCCGTTTTGGAAGTTACTAGGTCTCTGAAAACGCACCAGCCAAACCAGCCCGAGTGATCACTCGGGCATTCCGCCGCAGATAAAGGATAGGGAGACTTTGTACACCTATCCTTCTTGGCGTCTTGGGTTACATTATTTATCTATGTAAAAGCCATGTAAGAAGGGGACGGTAGGTTTTTTTTTCGTGCCAATAGCGGCGTACGGGCCGGCATCTCGCAGCACTAGCTGTAGTACTATGAGGCCCGTCGGGGCTTGTGCGCAGGACTAGTAGCACATTGAGCGCATAGCTTGTAATCTAAGCGAATGTCGGACTGGTCTTAACAAAAATTTATCCCAAACGCAAGGAATGGACGGGTTTTAACTTACTTACTATCAACATGGACATCTTGCACCATTTTTTGAACACTTTCCAACTTATCCACCAGGTATTTATGCTGTTATCTCCTCAAAGTAAGATTATGAAATTATATTTCAAAATCATGTGGCGTGCACGCGTTTATGGTCACCGGATTGTTGGCAAAACGCAAGGCGAGCGGGTGCTGGTGAACAGGGTGCATGTATGTCTTAACGGGCCGGGTGTGGATAAACCTCGCCCTGATGCGCCAATGTGCGCACATCGGCCTTGGAGCACAACAGGAACACCCACCGTTAATAATACATGACCCTTGTCACGCACCGCTGGCCTTGCTGTTTTGCCACATATCCAGGTGACAATCTACGCGTTGCGCACGCACATGATTTGGAAATTATTTCGATAAGTGGCTTACTTTGATGATAACAGGCATAAATACCCTGGTTGTAAGTTTGTGGAAAGTGCTTCAAAAAGATAGGTGGAGAATGTCCATGGTGATAGATACAAGTTGCTTAAAAGAAGCCGATCATTTTGCGTTTTGGGATTTGGAAATGTTTGTTAAGACCAGTCCGACCATTTGCTTAGATTACGCTATGCGCTCATGTGCTATAGCCCCACTGCGGCAGCAATTCGCAGGGCTATCAGGTACTAAGCTATCGGCAGCCATTGCATTTTGCATGCGATTCTCACGAAATTTCAATGAACCCCGTTCTGTCCCAATAACCATCACCAAAATATAAAAAAGGTTATATGGGACAGAATTATTCGGTCTATAGTTACTAGAGCTACCGGGGATTAGTCTTTGGACGTGGATATTCGTCCGAGCATCGGACACCTGTTCGTATGCGCTATTCGTCCGAGCAGTTGCTGCGCATGCGCTGTTCATGTTGTATTACATAAATGTAATATAATGCTAGTCTAGGGAGCCGCCTACTCTCCAACCTAACTCTAATACTAATTCCACTAATTATTTAACTCTAACCTAACTCTAATACTAACCACAATCTAAACCTACCACCAAGGCAAAAAGCCTAAAGCGTCTAGATTTTAAAATTGGCTGGGGGGAAACCCCCCACACCCCCCTTCACACTTCCTATCTCCGGCACTAGAGGCCGTGGGCCTGCGGCACGCTACATCAACAACTGCTCGGACGAATAGCGCATACGAACAGGTGTCCGATGCTCGGACGAATATCCACGTCGTTAGTCTTTTCCGTTCGATTCCCCCCAAAAAATCCGTCACGAAAAATAACAAATGTCCGTAACTGTTGGTTTACACTTAAAAGTACGAATAAAGAAGCGGTATCAGATAAGGCATCTCCGAATTACTTTACCTCTTTTACAGATAGAAATTCTAGCAAGGGAAACACCAAATGCCGGTCCAAATATTGCCCCATACGGGTAGTGAGATCAAACTCCGCCATTGCAACACTCGTGTGACAGAATAACGTGGTTTCTCGCGAGATCTACGCCGTCAAAAGCAAAGAGCATGAGCTTGACACAACTAAAATAAAAAATTTGCATTTTATAATGTAAAACTTGTGCCTATTAATATAAATATATTTCTTTTTTAACTTTAATTATGTTTGCATGATAGACATGTTTTAATGTTTAGCGGACGTGGCCCGGAACCAGATCCATGGCGTGATGACGTCACTATTGTGCATTAGTAAACGAGAAATTTACATCTGAGAACGTTTTAGTATGCCTATGTTGTCACTTACATAATCTAGGCACAATATTCTCGTTTCATTCTATTTTACATTAGTGCGTATTTTTTTCGGTAGCGTCCGCGTGGACATGGATCAAACTAGTGAAGGAACCTCTACTCTGGGTTCTTCTACTACTACTACTAGTACTAGTACTAGTAGTAGTAGTAGTACTAGTACTAGTAGTAGGCCTACTACGCTCAGCGACCACATGATAAACAGTGCCGAAAAGAAGGAACCAGCGATTGATGCCATTGATGGTGATGGTCACTTTTAAATTATTCATTAATGTACTGTACTCGAACCGGATAACTAATATAGTTCATGGTCCAATTAAGTGACTCTGAGTCTAACGACTCTGAGATGGAAGTCACAATATTACGCGAGAGATAGGACCTACTCACCTAGTACTAGTAGTAGTAGTTGTAGTAGTACTAGTACTACTAGTACTAGTAGTAGTAGTAGCTCTAGTACAGGCTTTCATTTTTAAGGGGCGCGATCGCGCTCGCGCTCCACCGCGTACCATAAATTGTGCCATGGTGCGTGCATCATCGCGCCTCATAAAAGTGGTTGAAATCGCGCACCAAAAGTCTGTGTATTATGTGAAATAGCGCTCCATTTTACAGGGATGAGAATCTTCCGCGGATCCGCGGAAATCCGCGGATTTCACAGTCCCAGGGTCGATTTTGTGAAACGTCTAAATCCGTTGAGAGGAAATTTTAGGGGGGTTAGAATGTACAAATTTTCATTTTACAGTCCAACAGCCTACTAACAGTACCTTCATTTAATAACATTGTAATATAGTTTGCTTAACAATATAGACACGGCTTAGTTCACTGTTTGAGATTGTCAGACGTTGGCCAGTGTGTGCGTTTATTTGACGCTGCAAGCGTGTGTGTGTGTATGCCGCGCGGCTACGCAGGCCGTATATATAGTACGCGATCGATCGATCATGTACATCAAAAGCTGCCGCGTCACGCGTGGCCTTGAGGCTAGTTTTCCCTGTCCATAGAGCTGTCAATGTTGCAATGGATCGCGAGCCCTGACTGGAGTATCTATTCTAGCCCAACTCTAGCCAATGAGAATGCAGCTTTCATACACCCTTCGTCGTATTAGTCAGGTTCACTATGTCAATAAATTTAATTTCGTTCAGAATTATGGTAGATTAGCAAACCTATGCATT
>NW_014577837.1:109875-118790 GCF_000485595.1 Priapulus caudatus
CTAGGATACTCAGAGCAGCGCTAATGGTTTCCTTGTGTTGCAGGGGCTGTGCCCTGAGCTGTGTTGTTGTATGGTGTCAGTGGTAAGAGTGTATCGTCTTGCGTTGTGTGTTGCATTGATCGTTGATCTGACAGTGTTGTGCCCACACACGTGCCTTTATAGTGGTGCGCTCTATATGACAGCCTGTCCTTGGAACAGTTCTTCAGCAGCAGAAGCCACACCTAAAGCCATTTGCGTTAGAAGCAGCGATAATGGTCCAGAACTTCGTTGCAAGAATCACAGTGTGACAGAAGCATCAATCCGAAACGCGTGACATAGGACCAAATAGACGGCATTTAACTGAGCAAACCTCACGTAACGACGAGGTCACTTAAACAGCTGAAAATGTGGGAACGCGCAGAAATCCCTCAAAATGCATCGTTCAAAGTCTTGATGAACTACATCCTCCGAGTTGAAATCATCTTTGCCTTGGTCTGAGGCATCCAGGAATTCGCAATCTCGTTCTCCCTTCAAGCCTGAGCGAGGCACTAGCGAAGTTAGCTCTTCGCCATGGATCGAATAAAATCAAGCGGCCTCTGGCCACTGTTACATCACGACGCATAGTTGAAAACAAGCCAATCCAAACCTGAGTAACTACAAGACGAAACATATCTGCATGACAGTACGCATCCCATTTGTTCATCGATTGCGAGGCAGATCACGCACAGTGAAACAACTCAACAGGTGATATAGATACCTGGCGGTTAATTGGCATTTCCCATAAATCCAACGCTCGTCAACGGTTCTTGCTTGGCCCACGTCCTGAGATGTCACGTCTTTTCAAGCTGAATTCAAGGGCCAATTCAATCTTGCGCTGTAAAACTAAGCCACAAGAGCATCTGCATGTTCAAAGCCAATGCTCGTGAGAAAACGCATGCCAACGTTGATCGCAATAAAGGCTGCCATACTGAGTCACGGTAATCCTTCGCTGCTGAAGGTGACCACTCTACAACTCACATACATGCAGTATGTCCCACATAGAGGTGTCTCACAGCGATCCTGAATATCGACGACACTGGCAGGAAAGCATGTATTGCGATTACGTTGCAGATCGCATTAATGGCAGATGTCAAGCTTTGGGCAGCCAGTCAAGAAGCAGAACACAGATGTAACATGTCAGGAAACAAGAAGCAAACGCGTAAAGATCGGACAGTTAGTAGATCTGAAGAAACGCAAGCATCAGTAGCGGTCCGCTGATGTACTAGGCAGATCAGAGCCGTGATCATCGATCAGAAGCATGCGATTGGGAACGACGCAGTTCCTCTACCCCCGAGCACTGTTTGCACACCCACGACGTTCGATCTCTACCATGTACTGGACATCAAAGAGCTATCCATGACCTGTGACCAAACTTGGTAAAACGGACAGAAATTCATGCTGATGCGCACAAGCCAGCAGAAGCAACAAACAGCTAATGATATTGCTGATCAGGAACGCCATCTACATCACCATCTAATGAAAAATTGCTGTTGGTGATGAATGGTGCTCGTCCAGAAGATGACAAAGAAACCAGCGACAGATCAACCACAGTCAAAGAATCTCGGTCACATTTCACGACCACCTTCATGAACATGGCCAGCAGGATCCGACGTGATTATCTTGAGTAATCGACTCGAATTGCCAGCAGACTCATTGAGCCAGAAAACCAGAGCAGAACGACGACAAGGGAAGACCCTGTTCCAGATGTACCACATTGCAGCATGATACAAACACTCAAACATAACCAAGTGGCCGCTTCTTACTCTCACGAAAAGACGAAAGCGAATCTAACCATATACTTTTGCTGAGGCAACACTGGAAATATAACGCAAACTCCCCTAATTAAATCATTCACGTCAGCATCGGGCCATAAAAGCAACCAGAGCATTGCAGTTTGACCCAAACAACCACGAGAAGCTGACACCATGTATGATCAGCTTAGCGCAAGCCGCATCCCAACGTTTATCACCAACACGAGCTCGTCTTCTTCACCGCCAGATACAGATCGCCCTAGTTCTGGCTGTTGCCGCCTATGACAAGCTCTGCAAAATACACATCGATGCGCACTGTAATCAGGTATGTGGAGGTAGGGCCCCATCTGGCAGAGCGCTAGGAAGAACAAGGCAACACTGTTAAACTGTATTCCACGCATTTCACTGGGCAGGGGACCAAATTTGTCGCGTCATGCTCAGGAGTAGTAAACGAAATGGTTTCAAATTCACTACAGTCAAGCTGAAAGGAGACATAATGTCAAAGCACTAATGAAACTGACCATGAGACAACGATCTAACGCAGGACGGTATAAGGACGATATTGGCCAGCTTTGTCATGCCTAGCGTCTGCCCAAAGTATGTCAGCATCGCACAGTATCCCCTAGACCGCTAGATGGCATCTGTTGTGCATAACATCTGCCAGAAAGTAACAATTGTGCTCTCAACAACTGGTGCCCTTTAGGACGCATAGATCGAACGTCTGGCGATACGAGTAGAGTTTGGTGCAGCACCTTCATGTGGCAACAGTTGTTTGACCCACTCCAAACATGGTCACATCAGGACGACAAAGGTCACATCTCACCTTCACCGCCCAAAGTTCTAACCAGCAAACAGGCTATGTCGACGTTAGTCAGATGTCATGTAAAGCTAATGCTCAACCCAGAGTGCTCAGTAGAGAGAAAGTGACTTAACTGCACGACTGCTTGTCTTGCTGTGGAAAGCGGACTGTTGCAAAATGATGCAGACTGTATTTGTCAGCATGTACAACAGGACAGTAGATGAACTCTAAATGGCATCATTCTGCTAAACATGTGTGTATGTTACAGACTGCCAGTCGTATTTTGCTGTCGCTGTACTAGCTATACTTTCATGGCTGTCTAATGATATAAATGATTGACCACATCTTGCTCCTTTAACGCCCTGTTAACAATTAAACATGTATGGATGTATTTCATTATTGCCGACTTCGCGAATATAAAGAACAGATATTTTGCAAGTTAAAATCTTTGATCTTGTATTACCTGTTCCCATAACTATTCGATACTTTCATTGGATTCCTTGTCCCTGAAAACATAGGATTAGCATATTCTTAAAAAGTTTGTTAGCGTATTAGCAGCAGAAATAGCGCCAAATATTATTTATGGCGCGCCATTTTGAAAATTTATAAAATCGGCGGCCATGCCGTATCTCGCAATTAAACATTGTTTTCCGAATTCTCTGTATAACCTTCCAAAAATGCATAGGTTGTGCTAATCTACATAATTCTTGAAACGAAATTAAGATTTATTGACATAGGTGACCCCTGATCTAATGACGAAGCTAGTAATGGAAATGGCTGCAAAGAGAATGCTATATAGACTGGGACTCGCTCCCACCTCGATTACCCATCGAGTGACTAAGCTAAGCCGAGACCACGTAGCAATGCTCAGAGGGTCTATGTCCCCCAGGGTACTGCCGGAACGTACCCTGGGTTCGGTCCGGTATACCGGAACGTACCTTGGTCACTATTTGATATGGTTAGGGTTAGGGTTAGGATTTGGGTTAGGGTTCGGGTTCAGGTTTGGGAGTAGGCGTAGGCGACTCCCTAGACTCGTTAGTGGAGTAGGCGAGGTACGGTTCGGCATATTAGATGGTACCAGGGTACGTTCCGGTATATCAGACCGTACCCAGGGTACGTTCCGGCAGTACCCCGGGGGACATAGACCCTCTCAGCATTGCTACGTGTTCTCGGCTTAGCTTAGTCACTCGATGGGTAATCGAGGTGGGAGCGAGTCCCAGTTTATATATATAGCCTTTGTCCTTGCAGCCATTTCCATTACTGGGCAAGGTTCGCGAACGCGAAAATTTCGTCAGTCTTTCTGTGATTTTACGTGACACACCTCGGTTACGAACAGAGACATTATGTTTTTATAACAAGTGAACACTGTTCACGTCCCAAATGTCTGCCCTCTGTGTCCCCCACTAAAATTGTGGACTGTTCGCTGGCAGCTATGGATGCGTGCGCTGGCCTAAGCATTCGGCGCACGGATCCATAGCTGCCAGCGCTGCATACTGTCGTAGGACGTTCCCGCGGTCGCGTGCGCCTTGCCGCGGAACTGCGCGCAAGATCTGCGCTCAGCACTTCGGGTCAACACCTCCTTTCGGCAACGCTTCTCTAGTATCCCGTCTCATCTGGCTTCACCCCTTGACATTTAAGATATGAATCCCTTGCCAAGTTATTTGAGACAACAAAATTATATGATGAACTTTATAATAGCTAAGATTAAAAAGACACATTAATTTGTTTTTAAAGCACAGACACTAGTTAGTGGATTGATTACACGACTACATGTATTTACCCAGTGGTGCAGTGTTCAAGGACTTTAGTGTTTAGTTTACTGCAGGTAAAATTACTATTACAGTGAAAAATAAAAGCTACTTTGACTCTCAGTCTCAGTGGACTGACTCCTGCAGAATACATGCTGCACCATTGTTAGTTGGATTAGATTTCACTGCAGTGCTATCAAAACTGACTCTGATAGTGATAATATGACAATAAAGTGTGTTGTGATTCTTTTGACTGGGGCTATCTAATAAACTCAAAATACCTATTTTTTTTAAATCGCATACCATGCCAGGGTTCTCCCTACGTTGCGCAAACGGGGCGCGCGCGCGCCCCGTTTGGGAAAATTCCCCCCTGTTTCAATCGTTGCGCCCCGTTTAAATTACCTCCGCCCCGATTAAATTCCACCACAATAAAAGTTTGACAGCGCGGGAATCCATCGGCAAGAATTCCCATTCGACCAGGACAACCGGCGCGTGTATTTTTACCGTACCACGCATGCACTGCAGACCATAAACAAGTACAAACAGTTAACCTGTCCCGAACCCAACACTAACTGTACACAGACTCGGCTATCTATATACAAGAACCCCAAATACCGTCTATGGTGTGGTGGCGATTTCACACATTAATTAGTGGTACGGTAAAAAAAACACGCCCCCCGGACCCCCCTCGTTTCCCCTCCCTTTCCCCCCCTTCCCCTCCCCCTCTCCTCCCCCTGTTTCAATTTCATCCTGGGGAGAACCCTGCATGCCTGGGGAGAACCCTGCATGCCTAACTAGGCATTCATTACATTTGAGACTTATTTACTGTGAGGGAAATTAATTATATTTATAGAAGCATCCTGTCTTACAGTGAGAAAAAAGACTGTGGACATTTTCTTATCTTTAGATAATAGACAATTCTATCTTATTGTGATCATGTTCTCTCTCTTTCTCTTTCTGTGTCAATAGATGCTGAGGAGTGTCCTGTCTGCCTGCAGACATGCATCCAGCCTGTACGTCTGCCATGCAACCACGTCTTCTGCTTCCTCTGCGTGAAGGGTGCGGCGAACCTTAGCAAACGTTGCGCCCTATGCCGGCAGGTGATACCGAACGACTACCTGCTCAACCCGGAGCTGCTTGACCCCCACGACCTCGTACCACCGAAGCCCGCGCCCGCGGTGACGGAAGCAGCCGCCGCTGATGGGAGCGGCATTGAGGTGCACACGTGGTACTATGAGGGCCGCGGTGGCTGGTGGCAGTACGATGAGCGGACGTGTGCGGAAATTGAGAGCGCGTACCTGGCAACGCGCCGGCGCATTGAGCTGCTCATCGCTGGTTTCCTCTACGTCGTCGACTTTGACAGCATGGTACAGACACGGCGTAACGACCCGCACCGCCGCCGCCGCGTCAAGCGTGACCGCGTTGGTATCCCCGACCGCAAGGGTGTTGCCGGCATTCGACTCCCACAACCGGAGGTCGTCATGACGGCACCGCTGTTGCCGTGCGACGCGGAGATGGACACAGACGAGTTGTCATCATTGCCGCCGTCGCGGCGAGTGCAGCTGGACACGGACGAGTTGTCATCATTGCCGCCGTTGCGGCGAGTGCAGCTGGACACAGAGTTAGCACCGTGCGGCCTAACGGGTGGCGAGTGCGACGGCACAGGTGTCCGTCGGGATGCCGGCGCCCCCTACGATGCATCGTCGGAGGGATCATCGGCGACGGGCATCGATGTGATAGCGGGGGGCGTGCAGGCGATAAACGTCAACACAGAGAGGGTGCCGGTATTGATGTCATCACGGCGGCGGCGGTCGGCACGGCAACGGTTCCCAGGGAGCGACCGGGTGCGTCTGCTGGACTGTGATACGCTAAGCTCATCAGATGAGGAGATGCTGTAACGGTGCCGCGCAGACGAAGTCTCTACGACGACGGACTTGAGGATGGGCTTCAATTCCTTAGGCAGCTTCATGTGTTCCCCACCCCACCACCTTACCACTAATTACAATCTCTCACATCTACTCCCAAATCATCACCACTGCCACCATCAGCCTACCGCCCTTCACCCATTACGACCCCTTACCTCCCCCACCACTACCCTACCATCCTTAAACCAGAATAGTAACATTACTGCCCTTCAACCATAATAGCTTTTTACATCCCCCACCACCACCACCTCCTCTACGACAGCCCAACTGACCTCCACCCATCACGATCCCCTACCTCGCCCACCACTACCCTATAGCCGTCCCATCATAATGGCCTCCTAGCTCCCCTGCGACTATCCTACCATCCGCCACCAATTGCGACCCCACCTCCCCACGACTACCCTACCGTCCGCCACCCATCACGACCCCACCTCCCCACGACTACCCTACCGTCCGCCACCCATGGCGATCCCACCTCCCCACGACTATCCTACCGTCCGCCACCCATCGCGACCCCACCTCCCCACGACTATCCTACCGTCCGCCACCCATCATGACCCATCTTTCCCATCACTATCGTGCACCCACATAGTTTATGTGCTCTTGAAAGCATGCATTGATTTTATAGAAACAGGCAGTTTAAATAATTGGTGATTGACATAAAATGTGTCTAGAATAATTTTTTGCTATGCTTGGGCATAGCGTGTACATATCTAAATGTTATGAATGTATTTTGCATGTATTTAGTAGTGCAGAAACATTGCACCTAAATGCAAACAATATCACTAAACACTAATTAATGTAGTCTGCAAGCGAAAGCAGCATTTGTGAGCATTTATTTGGGAAACACCTTTTAGCTAGATACAAATTCTAGATTGGCATAATGGCGATAGGCAAAATACCTATTTAGGTGACGATAGTAGGTTGCAGGTAAGCGGTATTTATATATATGTACTATGAATTTATTATCCCTTTCTTTACATTTATCTATTTTTGTTATCATACCTGCTATGTATATGTGGGTATAATTGTTTGCAATGCAGATGTAAAGCGCCTCACCACAAGTTATCTTGGCAAGTCACTGCATTCCTCTTCTCGCAGTCCATGGCTTTTGTTTAGTCTTTGTCTTGACTGCATCTCTGTGCGCACACATGTGCCAGCATGCTCATGCACTAAAAGATTCGGCGTGGAGCTATGTATTTTTTTATTGTACAGTGTATTGCACTTCCGTTGTTAGTCGTTTGCTTCAATGCCTTTCATAATTTTCTCGGTATCTTATATCCCGTACAGACTGCAAAATTTGATCCTACATCAAACTAGCTCAGCCAGGCCTGGGCCAGGCGTGCGCTAAATCGCAGCGTACAGAGTACAGACACACCGGGCTCAACCGGGCTAAGTTAGGCAAGGGTTGACTGTCCATGCTCAGTTTAGCTTGTTACGTCACTCAGCAGACAGCAATGTTAGACGGTTAAACAACGGTATCACCGATAGCATTACTAGGATTTATACTGTATTATTGTAATAGCAGAATAACAAGTGAAGGTGATTGAATAGACAGCAGAAGCTGCAGCCGGCGTATAATCGAATCTGGGTATCCGATTATAATTAAATTGAGCCATTTTATCAGCAATGGAAGTATAAACATGAACATTCCATTACATCCTGGATAGATTCTTCTGGCCAAGTTGTAATTAGACTCTGGTGAAGTGAAGATCAAAAACAAAGTTGCACACACAATTTCACAAGCTACTGTGCTTTTATGCGACCCAAACAAGGCTATGAGCATGTATCGAAATTTAGCCAGCGCCTATGGTTGGGCGTCGTACTCAGAAATAATTATTTTTACCGCGGCTGAAATAATTTAACTGCAGTAAAATGATTGGCGCTTCACCCAATCAGAGGTCGTGTTACACATAATTTAACTGAGGATAAATTATTTTACAGCGGTAGAAATAATTAAACTGTGGTTAAATTATGACCCTTTTACCCAATCGGGAGGCCTCGTTACTCCTAATTTAACCGCGGTTGAATTATTCTCTACCGCCAATAGCAATAAATAATGTGTAACAAGGTTGATGTTTACTGATTGGGTAAAAGGGCCATAATTTAACCGTGGTTGAATTATTTCTACCGCGGAGAAAAAAATTACATATTTCTAAGTGCGATGGCCACACAATTTAGCGCGGGTAATAACCTGGACGGGATAACTTCACGCTTCGAAGCAGGGCTGGCCCACCTCCATTCGTGGGGCTAACTTGGTCCGCACTAGCGTGTACATACTGCAAAAATTTAGCGCATGCCTGGCCCGGACTAGTTTGATGTATGATCAAATTTGCTGTCTACACGGGGTATTGGTGAGTGAACGCGTGCCTTAGTTCGGTAGTGTAACGCCGTCATGCATACGTTGAATGGTCTTTAATGGTGAGAGGTTTCGTACATGGAGTGCACAAGTACATGAGTATAGTTATCTAAAATTTTAATCATACAGTATAAATATTATTAGATATAAGTGTACACAATATCCGTTTTTAATACAGAAAAGCTACCAAGCAACCTGTGCGTATGGCAAAGCTATATGAACATACATGGTGACACGCTTAATTTGCCGCGTTTGCATTTGGCTGTTATGCTTCATTATATGATGCTAATATTATGTTTACATTCGTAAGTATAG
>NW_014577837.1:118800-136832 GCF_000485595.1 Priapulus caudatus
GCCTGGGGGGAACCCTGCATGCCTGGGGAGAACCCTGCATGCCTAACTAGGCATTCATTACATTTGAGACTTATTTACTGTGAGGGAAATTAATTATATTTATAGAAGCATCCTGTCTTACAGTGAGAAAAAAGACTGTGGACATTTTCTTATCTTTAGATAATAGACAATTCTATCTTATTGTGATCATGTTCTCTCTCTTTCTCTTTCTGTGTCAATAGATGCTGAGGAGTGTCCTGTCTGCCTGCAGACATGCATCCAGCCTGTACGTCTGCCATGCAACCACGTCTTCTGCTTCCTCTGCGTGAAGGGTGCGGCGAACCTTAGCAAACGTTGCGCCCTATGCCGGCAGGTGATACCGAACGACTACCTGCTCAACCCGGAGCTGCTTGACCCCCACGACCTCGTACCACCGAAGCCCGCGCCCGCGGTGACGGAAGCAGCCGCCGCTGATGGGAGCGGCATTGAGGTGCACACGTGGTACTATGAGGGCCGCGGTGGCTGGTGGCAGTACGATGAGCGGACGTGTGCGGAAATTGAGAGCGCGTACCTGGCAACGCGCCGGCGCATTGAGCTGCTCATCGCTGGTTTCCTCTACGTCGTCGACTTTGACAGCATGGTACAGACACGGCGTAACGACCCGCACCGCCGCCGCCGCGTCAAGCGTGACCGCGTTGGTATCCCCGACCGCAAGGGTGTTGCCGGCATTCGACTCCCACAACCGGAGGTCGTCATGACGGCACCGCTGTTGCCGTGCGACGCGGAGATGGACACAGACGAGTTGTCATCATTGCCGCCGTCGCGGCGAGTGCAGCTGGACACGGACGAGTTGTCATCATTGCCGCCGTTGCGGCGAGTGCAGCTGGACACAGAGTTAGCACCGTGCGGCCTAACGGGTGGCGAGTGCGACGGCACAGGTGTCCGTCGGGATGCCGGCGCCCCCTACGATGCATCGTCGGAGGGATCATCGGCGACGGGCATCGATGTGATAGCGGGGGGCGTGCAGGCGATAAACGTCAACACAGAGAGGGTGCCGGTATTGATGTCATCACGGCGGCGGCGGTCGGCACGGCAACGGTTCCCAGGGAGCGACCGGGTGCGTCTGCTGGACTGTGATACGCTAAGCTCATCAGATGAGGAGATGCTGTAACGGTGCCGCGCAGACGAAGTCTCTACGACGACGGACTTGAGGATGGGCTTCAATTCCTTAGGCAGCTTCATGTGTTCCCCACCCCACCACCTTACCACTAATTACAATCTCTCACATCTACTCCCAAATCATCACCACTGCCACCATCAGCCTACCGCCCTTCACCCATTACGACCCCTTACCTCCCCCACCACTACCCTACCATCCTTAAACCAGAATAGTAACATTACTGCCCTTCAACCATAATAGCTTTTTACATCCCCCACCACCACCACCTCCTCTACGACAGCCCAACTGACCTCCACCCATCACGATCCCCTACCTCGCCCACCACTACCCTATAGCCGTCCCATCATAATGGCCTCCTAGCTCCCCTGCGACTATCCTACCATCCGCCACCAATTGCGACCCCACCTCCCCACGACTACCCTACCGTCCGCCACCCATCACGACCCCACCTCCCCACGACTACCCTACCGTCCGCCACCCATCACGACCCCACCTCCCCACGACTACCTTACCGTCCGCCACCCATCGCGACCCCACCTCCCCACGACTATCCTACTGTCCGCTACCCATCGCGACCCCACCTCCCCATGACTTCCCTACCGTCCGCCACCCATGGCGACCCCACCTCCCCACGACTATCCTACCGTCCGCCACCCATCGCGACCCAACCTCCCCACAACTACCCTACCGTCCGCCACCCATCACGACCCCACCTCCCCACGACTACCCTACCGTCCGCCACCGATGGCGATCCCACCTCCCCACGACTATCCTACCGTCCGCCACCCATCGCGACCCCACCTCCCCACGACTATCCTACCGTCCGCCACCCATTGCGACCCCACCTCCCCACGACTATCCTACCGTCCGCCACCCATCATGACCCATCTTTCCCATCACTATCGTGCACCCACATAGTTTATGTGCTCTTGAAAGCATGCATTGATTTTATAGAAACAGGCAGTTTAAATAATTGGTGATTGACATAAAATGTGTCTAGAATAATTTTTTGCTATGCTTGGGCATAGCGTGTACATATCTAAATGTTATGAATGTATTTTGCATGTATTTAGTAGTGCAGAAACATTGCACCTAAATGCAAACAATATCACTAAACACTAATTAATGTAGTCTGCAAGCGAAAGCAGCATTTGTGAGCATTTATTTGGGAAACACCTTTTAGCTAGATACAAATTCTAGATTGGCATAATGGCGATAGGCAAAATACCTATTTAGGTGACGATAGTAGGTTGCAGGTAAGCGGTATTTATATATATGTACTATGAATTTATTATCCCTTTCTTTACATTTATCTATTTTTGTTATCATACCTGCTATGTATATGTGGGTATAATTGTTTGCAATGCAGATGTAAAGCGCCTCACCACAAGTTATCTTGGCAAGTCACTGCATTCCTCTTCTCGCAGTCCATGGCTTTTGTTTAGTCTTTGTCTTGACTGCATCTCTGTGCGCACACATGTGCCAGCATGCTCATGCACTAAAAGATTCGGCGTGGAGCTATGTATTTTTTTATTGTACAGTGTATTGCACTTCCGTTGTTAGTCGTTTGCTTCAATGCCTTTCATAATTTTCTCGGTATCTTATATCCCGTACAGACTGCAAAATTTGATCCTACATCAAACTAGCTCAGCCAGGCCTGGGCCAGGCGTGCGCTAAATCGCAGCGTACAGAGTACAGACACACCGGGCTCAACCGGGCTAAGTTAGGCAAGGGTTGACTGTCCATGCTCAGTTTAGCTTGTTACGTCACTCAGCAGACAGCAATGTTAGACGGTTAAACAACGGTATCACCGATAGCATTACTAGGATTTATACTGTATTATTGTAATAGCAGAATAACAAGTGAAGGTGATTGAATAGACAGCAGAAGCTGCAGCCGGCGTATAATCGAATCTGGGTATCCGATTATAATTAAATTGAGCCATTTTATCAGCAATGGAAGTATAAACATGAACATTCCATTACATCCTGGATAGATTCTTCTGGCCAAGTTGTAATTAGACTCTGGTGAAGTGAAGATCAAAAACAAAGTTGCACACACAATTTCACAAGCTACTGTGCTTTTATGCGACCCAAACAAGGCTATGAGCATGTATCGAAATTTAGCCAGCGCCTATGGTTGGGCGTCGTACTCAGAAATAATTATTTTTACCGCGGCTGAAATAATTTAACTGCAGTAAAATGATTGGCGCTTCACCCAATCAGAGGTCGTGTTACACATAATTTAACTGAGGATAAATTATTTTACAGCGGTAGAAATAATTAAACTGTGGTTAAATTATGACCCTTTTACCCAATCGGGAGGCCTCGTTACTCCTAATTTAACCGCGGTTGAATTATTCTCTACCGCCAATAGCAATAAATAATGTGTAACAAGGTTGATGTTTACTGATTGGGTAAAAGGGCCATAATTTAACCGTGGTTGAATTATTTATACCGCGGAGAAAAAAATTACATATTTCTAAGTGCGATGGCCACACAATTTAGCGCGGGTAATAACCTGGACGGGATAACTTCACGCTTCGAAGCAGGGCTGGCCCACCTCCATTCGTGGGGCTAACTTGGTCCGCACTAGCGTGTACATACTGCAAAAATTTAGCGCATGCCTGGCCCGGACTAGTTTGATGTATGATCAAATTTGCTGTCTACACGGGGTATTGGTGAGTGAACGCGTGCCTTAGTTCGGTAGTGTAACGCCGTCATGCATACGTTGAATGGTCTTTAATGGTGAGAGGTTTCGTACATGGAGTGCACAAGTACATGAGTATAGTTATCTAAAATTTTAATCATACAGTATAAATATTATTAGATATAAGTGTACACAATATCCGTTTTTAATACAGAAAAGCTACCAAGCAACCTGTGCGTATGGCAAAGCTATATGAACATACATGGTGACACGCTTAATTTGCCGCGTTTGCATTTGGCTGTTATGCTTCATTATATGATGCTAATATTATGTTTACATTCGTAAGTATAGTTAAGATAAACCTCGCTACTATTGGTATTGATATACATGTATAGTTCTTGGTTACACGCGCACACGCACACGCACACACACACACACACACACACACACACACACACACACACACACACACACACATGTATATGTATATGTATATGTATATGTATATATGTATATGCATATATATACACGGCTGTGTGCATATAAGAAGTAAATACTTTGTGTTCTTGATAATATTATTTTTTAGAGTATGGTTGGATGTGGGCTTTCCTCATACTCAGTATACCTATGCTACTGGTTATGTACATCCTTATGATCCATACGCTTTACTCTTCTTTTTCTTCTTTTTTTTCTTCTTCTTCTTCTTCTTCTTCTTTTTCTTCTTCTTCTTCTTCTTCTTCTTCTTCTTCTTCTTCTTCTTCTTCTTCTTCTTCTTCTTCTTCTTTTTCTTCTTCTTCTTCTTCTTCTTCTTCTTCTTCTTCTTCTTCTTCTTCTTCTTCTACTACTACTACTACTACTACTTCTCCTCCCGTTTCTCTCACACACTCGAGGGTGAAGGTAAGCGTGAGAGTGAAGATGAGGGTTAGGGTGAGTGTAAGGACGAGGGCGAGGGTGAGGGTGAGTGTGAGAAAGAGGGTGAGTATGAGGGTTAGGATCACGGTGAGGCTGAGGGTTATGGTAAGGTCAATTGTAAGGGAGGGGTCAGGGTGTGTGCGAGGGGGTGACGGTGCATGCGGTCGATGATGAGGGTGAGGATGAGAGTGAGGGTTAGTGTATCAAACCAGGACAGCTTCAAGGAAATACAAATAATTAACATGTTCTTGCAATGTAAGATTTGCAGATGCATATCTATACACCGAGGTCACGAATAATATTATCCGATGACTTTTTCATGTTAACCTCACAGAGACCAGGGAGCCAACCCAAATCGAGGCAAACTGGCGAGGAGGCCCCATCGAAAATTCTATACCTGTAATGGAGCGAACAGGACCATGTGCGCGGAGTATGCATGCACTCAGGGGACTCATCTAAGAACACACTCGATGTCTGGTAACTCACAAACAAGCTGCCATTAAATATTCCGGTGACTTGACTAACGACCAAGGTGTTGCGGTGTGGCAGTTGTAAAGATATCGCTGACACACCACCGTGTGACAGCAATTGACTGCTGGGATTGAATTGACACACCCTTTTTCACCTTGGTGTAGCGGACGTTATGTGCATGTATGCCACGGGCAGACGTTATACGCATTTTAAGGCATCAAATGCATCATGGCCGTCAGCAATACTATTGAACCAGATCTGCTGCATATGATTAAATAATGTGACGAATTTTTTCATGAAAGACCTCGAGATTAAGATGCTTACAATTATGCTGCAGTGCCGGGTAGACGGTGAAGCTTTAATTTACGACATTATTACCTAGCGGGGAACCAGTCGTTAGTATATACGTTCTGCATATAAACTATACCTAGTAGCAGCAGATTTGGCGGCAAGCTGCTACCCTGATTATAAGCTCTATGGTAAGTTAGGCGATAAACGACGAACAATTAACGGATATCCTGCAAGTTATAATCGAATACGACAGAACCAACGCAGGACGCCTGCCGTCCGCGTATCCCTTTCCAAGCTAAAGAAGCTGAAGTTTGTAGCGACAGATACGGAGAGAAAAGTAAAAGGATATATGCCATTGCTATCAACATGATGGGAACAATATCAGGTATCGGCCTCACCATACCCGACGACAACACAACTGCGGCAGGGATGATAGAGGCGCATAGAGTTTGTGATCCGCGGAAAGCAGCTGCGTGAATAAGCTACACGATTAGCGAGTTAAAGATACCGCTGGGAAAAGTTTTGTCTAGTCTTATCTTCATCTAGTAGAAACCGAGATTTTTTTTTGTCGATATTTATACTAATATTAAGCTTACGATTTCTTACGCCTTTAACCGTCTCCTAAATGAAAGGAGATGATTAGTTTAAATTATCTCGTTGCAAGAGTAGCTAGTTCAAAAATATTCTTCCCTCAGTCGACCCCAAAATGAAAGATATTTAGATACCTGCTGATCTTAGTCATACTTGATGCTATCCGTTATAACACATGCTCCACTACCCATAATTAATATACCGTTTTCCTAGCATGAACTTAATTGTTCTCTCTCACTCTCTTTCGCTATCTCTCTTTCTCGACATTTACAAATTTACGGTGGTGCGTGTGGGCGTGCTGGGGTTACGAATCTCATGCGGTTGGTGCAGGCGTGGCGGGATTACGAAGCTACGGTGGTGCGTGCGGGAGCCCGTGTGACAAAGGCGCGGTGCCTCAAGTCCTTTCACCGCCTCGCAGCCACTAGTTAGTTTCGTGAAAGAGCGTCTCGTGCGCACGACACCGGCCCTTTATTGGTAGCGCTGCGTCGATGGAATTGCCACCGTATTGTTATGACACTCCCTCAGACTTATAAATCCACGGCTCGCCCACCCGGTGCCACGGCTCGGCATGGATTCCCGCGGTTGTTGAAAACGTCAGGTTTAGTCATACACGGGGTAGTTTGAGCCTTGCAATGTTCCAGACGACGAGCGATTACGATATGTATTCAGTGACGGATGTCTAAGCACAGAGAGATGTATACGCGTGTAGTGTACACGCCTCCGATGATGATTCCGTCAGACGACTGACTATACACCCATACGCGCATGCGCGCGCTGCTGCTGCTGTTGGGGTCGTATAGTATAACTCGCCACTTTTCGATACATAAAAACGCGACCACCTACGTACATACCGCGTGAACATTAATATTATTATTAACTTTTTTCCAAATTCCTGACAGCTGGCGGAACTTGGCCCCTACCACAACTTTAGCTACACGCGGGAAATATACGAGAAACAGCTAGCTAGCCGATGTTCTCTAAGTCGCGCTATGAAATGCCAGCCGCGTGGTTGAGGCCACAGGCACTTGGGACAGAGTCAGTAAAAACTGAAAATGATATGAACGCACATTCACAAATACTACCGTACCCACTACATCTTAATTACAGTTCCACTGTTGTGTCGCTGTATATCAACTTTCCTTCATAAAAACTAACGCCGAACGCTCCCGCACTCGCCGCTGCGAGTGTGCTGTGTCGCCATGATAATGATAATATATATATATATAAATATTTATATATATATATATTGATATATATCTATATATTATATAATATATATATATATATATCTATCTTTATATATATATTATCATTATGTCGTTCATATTATTTTCAGTTTTTACTGAATCTGTCCCATGCAAGTGCCTGTGGTTGAGGCATGCAGTTGTAAGTGTCGTGTAGTTATATTTAGCCGTGCGCGTTGATGCAAGCGTAACGAGATTGGTATCAAACGGCTAGTAGGGAATAATAAATTTGAAATGTAATATTTCAGTACTTTTGTCAGAATCGCTATAAAAGCAAACAGTTGTTATATATACTATGTAGCACCGGTGCGTGTGCACCCCCCTCCCGCGCACGCGTGTGTGTGTGTGTGTGTGTGTGTGTGTGTGTGTGTGTGTGTGTGTGTGAGTTCATGCATGCGTACATGCATGTGTGTGTGTGTGTGTGTGTGTGTGTGTGTGTGTGTGTGTGTGTGTGTGTGTGTGTGTGTGTGTGTGTGTGACGCGCGCGCGCGCGGTGTTTCATGGCGCCGCCGCCTGCGTCGTTTCACTCATAATAAGCGCAGACACGGCACCACGCGCTACTCATCTGTGCACACGTACGTGTGTGTATGCACATGCGTGCGCGCATCAGTACGTACCTGTGTAGGTAGTTGTGCACGCGCCTGTACGTGATAGGAGAGAAAACTTGCTGCCAGTGTTCTCTGTTGTAGAGCGACACGTTATGCTCACAACGACACGTTACGCTCACAACGACACGTTACGCTCACAACGACACGTTACGTTGGCAACGACACGATACAATCACAACGAGTGTATATATACATGTCTCCTCGCCGTTAGACGGAGATGAAACGCTGAATGAATTGCGCAACACTCCTATCAGCCACGGGATGCTAACTACACGGCGGTGATGCGGGTTGCTCTGCGACGGCGCATCCTCAGCTTCCCTGATCGGTAGACAACGCGGCGTGAGAGCATGCAGTCGAACATATGTATTCCCGTTTATCGAGTTTATCCGGCGGCTGGTGTCCAACCGCCGGTTTATGATGGAAGCCGTATCGCTACACGCTCTTGTCGACAGGCGATCGCACACGTGTGTGATGCGGGAACTCCTGAGCTCACTCTGCGATGATGCCAGTCCCAGCATTTCACACGCGCATGCCGGCCACCGGCCCGCGCGCGCATCCCGCGCCCCCTGCCAGCCACCAGCTTACACTCGTTTATAATTCATCCAACGGGCGCGGCCGACAGACTGGTACCCTGTCTCTCTTCCCCTCGGAGACCGCGCTGCTGTCGTTGTATTGCGAAGAGATGAGGAGTCAGTCAGTATACACCATCGCAGGCGTCTGCCGCCGGCTGGATGAGGTGGGACGGAGCGGGTAGGTAGTGGATCAGGTGGACTCGGCGCGGTGGCAGCAGCAGCGTTGCGGCTCAGGCAGCAGGTACGCGCGCGCGGCACGCTCATAAAGCGGTCGTCTGCTGAACTCGCGGCTTTACGTAAGCTGCATATAAAAACAGCCGGGCCGATAATTGTACGGCCGCGACAGTCATAAAATCTGGCCTGTGATTGGGCCCGTTGTTTCAACCGCAAAGAAGGTCTATAATAAAATCACTCGGCTACCGTCACGGGCCTTTTATGCTTCGCGTATTTATATTTATACGCAGCTTTGATGTTGGCTTAGCAATTTTTGGATGCACTTTCTCTCTCTCTCTCTCGCTCTCTCTCTCTCTCTCTCTCTCTCTCTCTCTCTCTCTCTCTTATCTCTCTCTCGGCAGCTGACATCCCTCTCGGACGTTATATATGCGCGTAGGTCTTTCTCTATTGGAACGACCAGCTTCTTCAACGACATCCTCTCATGGACTGTTGACAGAAACATGGCAAAGTTACGACGATCTCATACGGGGTGTATAGAGGTCCGGTCTACAAGAAAAAGTTAATGTTGAGACTAATGTTACGACTAATATAGTTTCTGACAACTGGTCCTGGGAGCGTTTAGATTGTACGGTAAACTCCGCGAAAGATAAGATAAATGAATAACTATCTTTAGCGGTCATCACTAGGTGGTATCAACGCTAGCCTAGAAGATATCCTAACCTTGGCATTAGACATCAATTACTAATTGTAGTCGCATGAATCTATACTGCTTCATGAAAGGAATTTAAGTCATAATGTTGTTGTTTTTGTTTTTGCATCAGTAAATGCCGCAAGCAGCAAATCCATCGGAAAGATAAAACAAGACGGCAGGTCTGTAGCCGGTTAACCGTTTATAATCCGATGAAAGTCAATTTCAGTAAAATCTGTACGTAAGGGTATAGCTCAATCGGAGCAGCAAAAGTATTTTAAAAAGGTGTTCGTTCTACAGATGTCCGTTCAATAGTGATGTCCGCTATAGACTTTATAGGTTTACTTTATATGTTAGACTGTGCTAGCGTTTTGTTTGCTTTCACGCGCGTAGCACGTATATACGAGCGCGCATGGCCACAGCCGACGTCCGCCAGTGCATACTTTTACCGGAGCTATCGAGTCAACACTGCAGCAGTAAACAGACTTTGATGACTTTTTTCTGGGTAATTAAATTGAGCGTGTAACAACAACCAACGCAGCGCCGCGAACGATAAACTGCTTCAATTGGCCGTCGGACTGACACGTGATCCGACCTCACGCGGAATTCGCCATGTGCGTAACGAAATACGCAGGTGTCTTCCATATAAAGCAAATAGGACTTCTTGCTGGAATCCGATGAAGACTTATGTTTGAAAATATGCGTTTTTTTCCTTCTACGTTTTTTTCTCTGTGCGCCGTAAGATCATGTGGTTTTTACAGATTGTTTTTACATCTTTGATTTGATATAGCGATTAAAGCTAACGCTGACCCCGTCCACACATGCTTATAAACCGCGAAATACCCTAACCAATTTTGTATTTACCATTGTGAAAATTACCAAGTCAGATTTCAGCCGTGAATCATGACTTGTGCTAATTTTGCCCTGAATTGTCGGCAAAAAAGCGAATAATTTTAACGCAACATGCATTCCAGAAATCTATTCGATAAAAAGTTAGGATGACTAGAAATGTATTATAAATTTAGGTCTGTTTGACTCTTTTAAAATAATTTTATATAAAAAATTTTGTTCATTGAAATTTGTCTAACATGCAGTACATATGAACGAAGAACGTAAACGAAGGGAGGGAGATACAATGATTTGTTTGCAAGATATAATCAGCAAACATTTTTCACTCACCTATCATCGCTTCCTATCTAGCCCGACACAATTAACCAGGCTATTAGCGCTCACTCCGCTCGTTATACTCCCCCGTACCGATGCCACCACGGCCACCGCCACCGCCACCGCCGCCACCGCAACTCTAGCTACTGCGGCCCTCTTATAGATGATGGTAAAAGGGGGAGGAGGGAGGAAGAGGAGAAGAAGAAGAATGACAGACGGACGGAGAAGAGGAAGGAGAAAGCAAGGAAGAGATGGAAGAAGTGATTAAGTGGGAGAAGAGTTGAATGGAGCGAGGAAGGGGCGAGGAAGGGACAACGCAAGGAAGAGAAGGGGGAAGCGAGGTTGTGAGAGAAAGCACGAAGAAGAATTTTTTTAGTTATTAGATAGATCGTATGAATGATCGATGCGCTGTGTGCAGGGCTAATAACAGCGTGCAGCCGGGATTTATTTTGCAGAGCGCAGTTGTAATTCATCTTTAGTGTCGTCTTTACCAAGTTATTCTCTTCCCACCTCTCTCTTTCTCTCCGTGTCTTTCTATTTCTCTATCTCTCTTTCTTTCTCTCCCTGTTCTTATCTTATCATCTCCCTCGCCCTATCTCACACATACACGTATTACCTCTCACTCGAACACACTCTCCTCTTCCCTTTCTCTCTCTGTCTTCCCGTCTCCTCCGTCTCTCTCCCTTTATTTCAGTTTTCCTCACCGCGCTTTCTCTTTTGTTCTCTCGTTTCCTCGTCATTTCCAATTCGCTAGGTCTTCTGTTCTCGCTTTTTTCTCGCGCCTCATCATCCCTCGCTCTCTTTTTCTCGCGCTCATCTATATATCTTCCTCCCCATCAATCTGTCACCGCGGTGGCTACGGGAAACTGTCAGAGCATGCAATTACCACGCAGCTCTTTTCGTTCAACGCTTAGCAGGGATGCTGCGAGACACCCTATAGTGTCAGCGAATTGGTGCCAAAGGGCTTATATCAACACAAGTCCCTAAAGAAGGATCTAATTAACGTTAAGCGCGCGTATGCGGGACGGGGCAAAAAACTCGTGCCGAGCTAACGCATGCTAGTCGGCCAGCGCTCGGAATGGTTTCGCGTAAGAAAAACGCGCCTCCTTGAACTATATGTAAATTCGTTAGGCGACTTCAGTTGAGACGCTTGCGATCAGCATGTTTGAACGCACGCGCGCACACGCATGCACGCATGGTACGCGCTCATGGTGTCATGCACGTACATACGAGCACCGGAACGCACCTGATCGTAAGTACGCCCTAATATGTGTTTCCTAATGATCAAAAACCATATGAATATTTTTCATGCATCCGTTACAAAATTAGTTCCTTACGTCATTGAACAAGAAGAATCCCCACCTTCAAGTGATTTCTAGGTAGATCATAGGCATAATAATTATTCCAATACGGAACGTCGACTCAACAATCTCGATGCCCTCAGCGTTTCTGCGTTTATATATATATATATATATATATAGATATATACTGTTATAAACCACTCCTGCAACGCAGAGCTACAAGGCCGTGGAATCGGTCAAAATAAGGATCCAGAGAAAAAATTTAATATCAATCAATCATATCAATATTTTGTCCGTTTTTAATCGTATAATTCTATCAGCAAACAGCATTCATCTTGCTTCTATTATAAATAAGTGTTTATATACTAAAAGTTGAACCCGTCGTCACGGTCGGTATGCGTAGGGGGGCCTACACGTCTGGCGTGCGTGCGCCCGCTCGCGTCTGTGTGCGTCTGTGTGCTTGCGTTGCTGCGTGTAGGCCCCCTATGTATGTAGTGTGTGCTGGCGAGTGTGCATAATGATATTCACACAGTAACCTATAACTATAACTAATAATGATTGTATTTCCTTCGATATCTAATAATAAAGTAGCTGCGCCCATCGTGTTGTTTGTGAATAATACGCACACTCGTGTTTAGTTGCCTCGTTTTTTTCCGCGAATTCGGCGGTTATTATTTTTCACGTGTATACACGCGCGTGTATGACTATAATTATAATTATGCAATTATCAACATGCGCAAACCGTTATTCTTCAACCCCACACCACCAGCCGGTAATTTGCCGATTCTGCGTGCAGCCCGAGAATTTAATACAATCTCAACTCCTATAACACAGTGTTTTCGCCTCGCATCGTGCGAAGCACCAGCTCTATCTATACATCAGCATATATGAGAAGGATACGCAATAGCAGCAACGGCGATCGCTCGGCCGGAATTTCCGATGAAATATTTTTTCTGCGTATGTAATTGTATTTCGCAGCCTCGCTACTGCGGCTGTCGCGACTCTGCTACGAACATGGCAGCCACTATCTACTGTGGACGCCCGCATACAGCTCGTCTAGAGATCGATAGGTGGCGCTTTTGTGCGTCGTGGTCGACCGGCGAACGCCGAAGACGCCGTCCTTTGTCACATGCGTTGTTTGCATGTCGCAGGACTTTACGCACACTCGTACAAAGTTTCGGAATAAGGGTCGCTAGAGGTAACTACTGCGTCAGCACATCGCTTCACTCTGTGCGTGCCTCAGTCCATGCGCACTGGATTGATGCTGGGGCCACCGCCATCACGTGTATTTACACGAAAGCCCAATCTCACTTGATCTCATTCGTCACCAGATCCGGAAGGTTGGCTGGGAGGTGTGCGAGTGCCGCACCATGGCGCTGCTGCTGCAGCATCCGTCGCGCTTTCCGTTGCCGTCGCTTGCGGTCACGCTTGACCGCCCACTCTCTGCCATGCCTGTGTCGGGAATGATCTTTCTTCGGACGGCGCTTCCGCTTCTTTTTCTTCTTCTTTCGTTTTGGGTTATTCGTCTGCTTCCGTTCGCTGCCGATTTCGGATTTGTTCGTGAGAATGGCTGCGGAGAGAGAACATCGATAAATTATTTGCTAATTAGCATGTGACCCCGGAAGCAGCGAAAAACATAGACCGAATCTTCGCATACATCTTAGCACGTTGCACAATAAAAACTTAATTGACTATACGTCACTTCGCGCTATGGCGATTGCTACGTCGCCCTCAAACCTCCACAGTCGTGTTAGGCCCTACTATGGTTTCTGTGCCAACTTTCTCCCGACAAGGTTGCTCGCTCACACAGTGTGCACATACCTATGCATAGCTGCTTTGGTGTGTAGCACATTCGCAGTTCCGTAACGGGTGGACATTGGCGGCCATCTCTTGACGGGTACTGGACTATTGTCCGATACCGCTGCTGGAAGCCTTCTATGCGTTTGCAAGGCTTTCCTCCCCAATTGCAAAATGTCCAGGAGCTCCAAGACGTCGTCAGGCAGTCAACTGAAGACAAATTAAATTTACGAGAGTGACTGTAGTCGGCTTTTACGGGGGTTTATAATTACATCACTAATTCAACAAAACCGACAGTGATACCATAGATCGTACACATGTAGTATTTACAAAGATTATGTGCTGTATTTTGTGATATCCTGAACACATAATTATATACAATTTTCTGTGTAGATAATATAGTATAAAAGTATCGCGCACACATCTGTATAGATATTTTCGTGGTGATGCTGCGGCTGAAGAGTCTGTATCTTTGGGCACGAACACTGAAGTCGTAATTGGGGTACCTTAGCTTAACTGGGGTAGGTTAGAGCTGGTGTGAGTATTAGGTTAAGGTTTAGATTAGGTTAAGTTTAGTTTAGGGGTGTGAGCATGTTCCAACAATACCCAAGAACATGTAGACACTCTCATCCATACCGCATGGAAAGAACCACATTACTATATATATTGTCTATTATATATATATGATTTCTTCACGATTACAGATTTGAAGAAAGCTTCAACGTTACGATGCGGACAGATTTGCGATTATGTGTGATATGATGTTGAATGTGACAATAACACGCGTGATATTGCAATATCTTAACCATTTTTCGTGGCTATAACCGCACGCGAGCTTCTCTAGTGCGGTGATTTACCCCGCCTTCAGTAGCCGGCTGGGAATCCTACTCGATTTTCAGACGCGTTATATTTAGAAATAAACGCCGATATTATACTACCTTCGCTCGCACAATCTCTCTCTCCTCTCTTTCTCTCTCTCTCTCTCTCTCTCTCTCTCTCTCTCTCTCTCTCTCTCTCTCTCTCATCGCTTTCTCTCTCGCTCTCTCCTTTGTTTCTCTCCCTCTCTCTCGCTCTTGCTCTCTCTCAGTCTCTCTATCGATCTATCTCTCTCTGTATGTGTGTCTTTCTCTCTCGTTTAGAATTATCTCGCTCTCTTCCTGTGTCGCTAATGATGATAATGATGATGATGATGATCTTCGCGTACACTGTCTCTCCCTCTCCTCTCTTTCTCGCTTTCTCTCTCGTTCTCTCTCTTTCTCTCTCTCTCTCTCTCTCTCTCTCTCTCTCTCTCTCTCTCTCTCTCTCTCTCTCTCTCTCTCTCTCTCTACGCACAATGCGCGCCAGGCTGTCACAATATATATATAATATATAATATATATATAAACGCAGAAACGCTGAGGGCATCGAGATTGTTGAGTCGACGCGTTCCGTATTGGAATATATTATTATGCCTATGATCTACCTAGAAATCACTTGAAGGTGGGGATTCTTCTTGTTCAATGACGTAAGGAAACTAATTTTGTAACGGATGGCATGAAAAATACTTCATATGGTTTTTGATCATTAGGAAACACATATTAGGGCGTACTTACGATCAGGTGGCGTTCCGGTGCTCGTATGTACGTGCATGACACCATGAGCGCGTACATGCGTGCATGCGTGTGCGCGCGTTGCGTTCAAACATGCTGATGGCAAGCTGTCTCAACTGAAGTCGCCTAACGAATTTACATATAGTTCAAGGAGCGCGTCTTTTTCTACGCGAAACCATTCCGAGCGCTGGCCGACTAGCATGCGTTAGCTCGGCAGAGTTTTTTTGCCGTCCGCATACGCGCGCTTAACGTTAATTAGATCTTGCTTATAGGACTTGTGTTGATATAAGCCCTTTGGCACCAATTCGCTGACACTATAGGGGTGTCGCAGCATCCTCGCTAAGCGTTGAACGAAAAGAGCTGCGTGGTATTGCATGCTCTGACAGTTTCCCGTAGCCACCGCGGTGACAGATTGATGGGAGGAAGATATATAGATGAGCGCGAGAAAAAGAGAGCGAGGGATGAATGAGGCGCGAGAAAAAAGGCGAGAACAGAAGACTAGCGAATTGGAAATGACGAGGAAACGAGAGGAACAAAAGAGAAAGCGCGGTGAGGAAAACTGAAATAAAGGGAGAGAGACGGAGGAGACGGGAAGACAGGAGAGAGAAAGGGAAGAGGAGAGTGTGATTTCGAGGTGAAGAGGTAATACGTGTATGTGTGAGAATAGGGCGAGGGAGATGATAAGATAAGAACAGGAGAAGAAAGAAAAGAGGAGATAGAGACTAGAAAGTACACGGAGAGAAATGAGAGAGGTGGGAAGAGAATAACTTGGTAAAACGAAGAACAGCTTAAAGATGATTACAGACTGCTCTGCAAAATAAATCCCGGCTGCACGCTGTTGATTAGCCCTGCACACAGCGCATCGATCATTCATACGATGCTAATGCTAATAACTAAAAAAATTCTTCTTCGTGCTTTCTGGTGGCTTTCTCTCACAACTCGCTTCTCTCGCTTCTCTTCGGCCTTGCGTTGTCGCACTTGCCTCGTCGCGGCTTCTGCGCTCCATTCCAATCTCTTCTCCACTTAATCACTTCTTGCGCATCTCTTCGCTTGCTTTCTCCGTTCTGCTTCTCCGTCGCTCTGTCCATTCTTCTTCTTCTCCTCTTCCTCCCGTCCTCCCCTTTTACCGCAATAATTTATAAGAGGGCCGCAGTAGCTAGAGTTGCGGTGGCGGCGTGGCGGTCGCGCCGTGGTGGCCAATCGGGTAACGGGGTAGTATAACGAGCGAGTGAGCGCTAATCGCCTGGTTGAAGTTGTGTCGGGCTAGATAGGGAGGGCGATGATAGGTGAGGAAAATGTTTGCTGAATTATATGTCGCCTGCTTTATTTAGCCGCGATGGTGCTTGACGTTGCAGAAAAGGAGAGAGAGAGAGAGAGAGAGAAGAGAGAGAGGAGAGAGAGCGAGAGAGCGAGAGCGAGAGAGAGAGAGAGGGAGAGAGACGAGAGAGAAGGGCGAGGCGAGCAAGCGAGCGAGCGTGAGAGAAGGGAGGGAGGGATAGAGCATGTGCGGGCGAGAGAGAGCGAGAGAGAGAGAGAGAGAGAGAGAGAGAGAGAGAGAGAGAGAGAGAGAGAGAGAGAGTGCAGGAGATAGAAGAGATATGTGCAGAGAGAGAGAGTCGAGAGAAGGTGACGATAGAAAAAAAGAAAGCAAAAAAAGAAAAAGGAAGAACGAGAGAGCGAGAAAGACGACAGGAGAGAGAGAGTAGCGGCAGCAGCTTTATTGGGCTGAACAGAACTAGACGCTACGTCCGTCGCTAAGTAACGTGGGTGGCAAAGCCAACGTATCTAGTTTATGCTGCCTCAGCATACACATCGCCAATATAGTATAGTATGCTGTATAATAGCATGAGCTATACGTACGGTTAGGTGTAAGCATTATGCAAGTATAGTATACGGGGAAGCAGTGGGTTATACGCTTATAGGCGAGTATCGCGCCACTTCAAACAAATGAAAACCGCAGCGCTCGCGAGCGGCAAGACAGAGGCTGATGAGGAGGTGGAGAGGGGGGAAGAGGAGAATGGCGACATGTATGCATTGATAGAATTGGGTGGCGCAACGCTCACACGGTCAATATTAAAGTTTGAGAACTGTCACCGAATCCTGCGCGCCGCTTGTGAAATTATCAGGACGCGCTGCTTGACTCGGTGGCTTGAGAGAACAACGAGAGGTGATTGAGAGAGGGCGCGGGCAAGGTCAAGGAGACAGATCCGGGAAAGAACTAAGAAGAAATGTGTGATGCTGTGTGTGGTGTGTGTGTGTGTGTGTGTGTGCGTTGCGTGCGTGCCGTGACGTTCGGTGCCGTTTCGTTTCGTGGGCGTGCGTGCGTGCGTGCGGTGCGTGGCGTGGCGTGCGTGCGTGGCATGCGCGCGAGTGAGAGATCGGACAGAGCATCGAGGGCAGAAGCATAGAGAGTCTCGTGTTAACAACCTCCCGCGCTGGCTGTCGCGTCTTTTGCAGTGTCAGTCGGATCAACGTCCACTGCCCGGGGGCTGCGTCTACCGTGCTGACGTTTTAACGGCTGGCGTCTCCATGCAACGCCGCCCTTACTACATGTACCTTCACGCGCGGCGGCATGCGTCAGACACGGACGTCTGCATGTCCTGTCTGTCGCGGCCGGCTTACTACGACACGATAACTATAGGTACAAGAAGTGCTTCTAAGTGAGTGAGGAGGATGTTACGGGGAGCGAAATATGTTGAGGGGAGACTGAAGGAGAGGAGCAGGGAGAAAGGGAGAGAGAGCTTGGGCGAGTTTGAGAGTTATACACACACGACACACACAACACACACACACACAACACAACACACACAGCACACACACGA
>NW_014577837.1:136857-142759 GCF_000485595.1 Priapulus caudatus
ACACCTCGCTTCCCCCTTTCTCTTCCTTGCGTTGTCCCTTCCTTGCGCCCCTTCCTCGCTCCATTTCAACTCTTCCCCACTAATCACCTTCTTCCATCTCTTCCTTGCTTTTCCTGCCCTCTTCTCCGTCGTCTGTCATTACTTCTTCTTCTCCTCTTCTCCCATCCCCCCCTGTCTTACCATCATCTATAAGAGGGCCGCAGGTAGCCTAGAGTTGCGTTGGCGGCGGTGGCGGTGGCCTGGTCGGCATCGCGCTAACGAGGCGAGTTATAACGAGCGGACGTGAGCCGCTAATTAGCCTGTATTATTGTTCGGGGGAGTAGGAAGCGATGATAGAGTGACGTGAAAACATGTTTGCTGATTATATTCTCGCCCTGCTTATTTACGCGCTGCTGACGTGCAGAAGCCGAGAGAGATGAGAGAGACGGGAGAAGGAGAGAGAGGACGACGAAGAGAGAGGCGAGCAGAGAGATGAGAAGGAGAGGAGGGAGAGAGAGAGACGCGACTGCGAGCAATGCGAGCGAGCGAGAGCAAGGAGGAGGATTAAGAGCATAGTGTCGCGGGCGAGAGAGAGCAGAGACGCAGCAGATAGAGAGAGCGCAGAGAGAAGACGAGAGAGAGGAGAGAGAGAGAGAGAGAGAGTGAGAGATAGAAGATGATAAGACGAGAGTTAGACGCGAGGAGAGTGAGAGAGAGAGAGAGACGAAGAGACGAGAGAGAGAGGAGAGAGACGAGAAGAGATGAGAGAGAGAGCACGCGCGCCGCTTTCATTGAGCTGAACAGACGCACGTCCGTCGTCAGTAACGCTGGGTCAAGCCACAGCGTATATTAAGTTCTAATCTCACATCAACACATCGCCAAATATAGATATAGCGTTATAGCTGTCTAAATACATGAGTTAGTACGGTAGGATTCGCTAAGATATGCAAGATATAGTATAGAGGAAGAGTGGGCTATAGCCATATAGCGAGGTATCAGCCACTGTCAAGAAATGAAACCCAGCGTCGCGAGCCAGAAGAGTGGATGGGCGCTGCGAGGTGGAGAAGGGGACGGAAGAGAGCATGGCGACATGTATCGTGATTCGCAATAGATGTTGCGCCAACGCTCACACGCAAATATTAAAGTTTGAACTTGTCACCGAAATCTGCGACGCCTTCGTGAATTATCCAGGACGCGCTGCTGCGGACCTGCTGCAGAGAACGAGGACGGTGATGAGAAAGCGGGCAAGTAAGGAGGACAGATCGGGAAAGACACTACGAGAGACAAAGTGATGTGTGTGCGTGTGTGCTGTGTGTGTGTGTCGTCTGTGTGCGTGCGTGCCCGTGGCGGCGTTCGTGCGTTGTTCCGTGCGGTGCGTGCTGTGCGTCAGCGTGGTGGTGATGCGTGCCGTGCATGCGCGTAATGCGAGGAGAAGATCGGATCAGAGCATGGAGGGGCGAGAAGCATAGAGAGTCTCTGTGTCTAACAACTGCATCCTCGCTGGCTTGCGTTCTTTTGCGAGTGTTCAGTCGGTCACACGTCACTGCCGCGGGGCGCTGCGTCACCTGCTCGACGCTTTAACGGCTGCGTCTCATCGCCAGCCGCACTACTACATTGCTTACCCTGCACCGCGCGGCATGCGTCAGAAGGAGTCTGCATGTCGTCTGTCCGGCAGGGCTACTACGGACACGATAACATAGCATACAAGAAGTGTTCAACGTGAGTGAGGAGGATGGTTACGCGAGCGAAAATATGTGAGGGAGAGACATGAATGAGAGAGAGAGGGGAAGGGAGAAGAGTGGGAGTTTGAGAGTTATACACACACACACACACACACACACACACACACACAACACACACACACATCACACACACACACACACACACACACACACACACAGAGGAGAGCAGATGAGAGAGCAGAGAGAACTGATGACGAGACGGAGAGAAGAGAGGAGGGAGAGGAGATGAGAGGAGAGAGAGATGAGAGACAAGATCGAGAGCAGAGAGGGAGGAGAGAGAGAGAGGGGAGAGGAGACAAGAGGAGACGAGAGAGAGAGAGGAGGCCAAGAGAGATGAGAAGAGCGAGAATGAGAGAGTGAGAGAGTGAAGAGAGACGAGAGAGGGCGGGCGGCGAAGGATATAGAAGATGGAATGAATATCAGTTATGCATTTCCTTCTCTCCGCCTATAAATCATACACTTTACGATTGACCCGTTCCAGTGGATGTCATGTGACGAGAACTGTGACGCCAATGTCCGGCCAGAGAAGATGCTGCCCTCAGTGCCAGCTTGCGTTCTACAAACACCCGGGGCGATGGATTGCCGGGCTGTGACCAGATGTCCCAGCCAACACATTCTTTCGTAATGTCAACAAAGAAGCATGTGTGCAGCAAAGTATACGCTGTATAGCAATTCAATTACCAATCATGCTTCTAATTATATTATATATTTGTAACTTATAATGTCAATATAATTATTTGTTATAGATTGATATATATCAAGAGTAGGATAATCACACACTCTATTGTTATTATTCTACTCTTGATATTATCTAGAGACGGAAATACTATATAGCTATCAGCAAACAGTAACTACAAAATTAGCAATAAGTATTGTACAGTAAATAATTTGATAGTAGAACTATAGCCCTGTCGGTAATAAAATATTGAGTTGAATGATTACTATACTCATCTATCTAGATTGCGATATATATCACAATATCCAAATCGGTCAGCTAGTGCGGAGCGCCAAGATGGGCCGACAAACCCGCTCGAGGGCATCGCGCGTTAGCGGCAACGACACACTGCCCACTGTCAACTGCCCAGAACGCAACGGCGTGTGCCCTACCAATCAAAAAAATCAGTCTATGGCCCATAATGAATATATACTATATTTGTTTAGAATCATGCATTAACTTCTCATGCGCTGACACATCGCGCTACCAACAGTCAACGAAACTGTCTGCATAATTTTCCATCGGCGTTGCGGCCGTAGCAAGGCTATGAAGACATGCGCTGGGAGGGAGGAGGGGGCTCAATTCTTAAATATATTAAATTCAACAAATTGTGATTTAATGAATCCTGGCAGTAGCATGCTATCGCCACGTTTTATGGAGATTTGAAAATTTTGTCTGCCTGAACAAAGGCCGCGAACCGCCTCACGCCGCAAACTGACCCAGAACGCAAAATCTCGCGACGTGCGCTTTGCCCTCATAGGCAAAACGAGTCTCTATATCGTTTGTAATGTTTCCGGAATAAATTATGCGCCTCCACTAATTAATAAGTGTATCAAAAATGTATGAAGCCGCCACATACACGATGCATGCACACACGCGATCGCACGCTCGCGAGTGTCCGTTTTTTTGGGTGGGGGGGAAGGCCTGGGTCATATTCGGAAAATCTCAAGCGGCTGCATATCATGGATCTCCGAGAGCGGATGGTGCGTCGGTAATACATCTCTTTTATCACCCTTATCGTCTATGCGCGTGGCTGTTGCGTGTCGTGTTGTCGCAGTTGCGCGTGTGCTGCGTGTGTTTGGACGCCGCGCCGTGCGTCTATGCGTTTCGTGGCGGATACGGAAAGCGCGTGCGCGCGCCGCCGGCTAAGCTACCCGTAAATACACTCGCCCGCGACATTTCAAAATTTAAATCACCCCATTATCCCCCCCCCGCTCTCATCAATGACAGCTACCCGACAGCACACACTGGCGCCACAAATGATGTTTATTAGCTCTTAATTGAACCGAGTCATCTTTTTTCTGTCCGTTATTACAGACCGGGCTTACGAACCCGCTATCTCGTTTAATTAACCAGTATGCGCGACCGCGGTTTACGCCCGGTCGTAAGAAACCGCCAGGGCTCAAGAGCATTATAAATGCAATTCACCCAGCATCTCATCGCAAGCTTATAGAAGCGGGCGGAAGGACAGAAACCGTATGTTTAAGCGGCTTAGTATACTGACTGCCCAGCATCATCATCATATCCATTCGTCGTCCGTGTAGTCACTCATCATCATCATCATTCGTAGTTCTATCATAACCAATTACCATGCAGTAATCATCATCATCATTACCTTCGTAGTCATATCATGCATCGTCCGCATTGTAAGCTACATCATCATCATTGTAGATCATCATCATCATCATCATCAATATCATCATTGTAGTCTTCATTATTATCCTAATCAATAACACAGGAAAACAGCGAGATAATTTTTAACGAGAGAGAGAGAGAGAGAGAGAGAGAGAGAGAGAGAGACAGACAGACAGCAAGACAGAGCGGAGAGAGAGGCGGAAAAAAGGCAGGGGAAAGACGCGCCGTGCGAGAGAGAAAATGAGAGACGAGAGACGGAGAGGCAGAGCCGTGCGCAGGAGAGAGAGACGAAGAAGGACGCGAAGACGACGAGAGGAGAGACGGAGAGACCAGACGACACGGACAGAGAGAATGCGCGCGCGAGAAGAAAATGGTGTGTGTGTGTGTGTGTGTGTGTGTGTGTGTGTGTGTGTGTGTGTGTGTGTGTGTGTGTGTGTGTGTGTGTGTGTGTGTGTGTGTGATAGACCATGTGAGGGAGCAGCATAGAGAGTCTCGTGCTAACAACGCTCTTAATTAGTCTCAGCGGAATTCATTCTACGCGGGGGGAGGGGGAGGGGAGGCTCTTTCATTCTCTCTCCATCTCGCCTTGCGTCTCTCTTTCCCTTCTCTTGCGGTCTTTCGCTCGCGCGCACTCTCTTTTCCTCGCCCTTCGCCCTATCTGTGCCTATCTATCTATTAACTCTTCGCTCCCCACCTCCCTCATTCATACCTCCTCACTGCTCCTTCTCTCCCCCACGCTCGTTCCCCGGCGCCGTCGTTGCTTCTTATTAACATTTGAGGTCTTATTTCACATGTGATAGACATCAGCCGCGCGCGCGCCCGCAAACCTTCCAGAAATTGGAAACGGATGCGACTCTAATATGCGAATAGCCATACTGCGTTTATCTGCTTCAACTACGGCAATGAAAGCTAGAAGACACATTTCGCGAGCTGGCTCTATGCGCGCGTTAACGGCCTTGCGTGTTCATGCTGGTGCAGTAAGTATTAAAGCCGAGATGTTTATCTTGGGTCGAGGAACGGGTAGCGAACGTGTCGAATGTGTCGGTTATAATCATCACGCACACCATGGAACGAAGCAGCGCGAGCAAAACTACAAACGAAGACTCCTCAAGAGAAAGAGTGAACAAGATAATATCTAAAGATAAATAGATAAGGGGCAAGAAAGAGAGCATGGTGGGGGGGAGGGAGAAGGGAGGAGAGCAGTGAATGAGCGTGAGAAAGAAAGGGAAGGGAAAACAGAGACACAGAGAATATATATATATATAAAGAGAGAAAAGGAATGCGAGCGAGAAAGGGAGCGAGAGAGAGAGAAGGGGCGCGCGCGCGCGAGAGAGAGAGAGAGAGAGAGAGAGAGGCAGAGAGAGGGGAAGCGATCTCGTCGGGTTGAAGTCAGCAGCGTGTGCTGATCTCCGATGTCGGTTATATCGACGGTTCGCAATCTTATAAGTAAGAGACGATGCCGAGAGGTCCAGTAATTGCGTATAGTTTGTATATATATATTGAACGATATATCAACTTATATAATTATGTATATATATATATATATATATACATATATATATTAAATAATCCGACGCAATCACTGAACCTCAGCATCGGATATTATATATATATAATCGCTATTCTTTACACCGAGCGTACGGAATACTTTTAGTTGATTAGTATATGTCCTTGCGTGCCAGGGTCTAGGTGTGCGCACACGTGTCAATGCGTACGGGCGTATATATACATAAGTACGTACGTGCGTTAATGTATGTGTGTACACACACACACACACACACACACGCACACACGCACGCACGCACGCACGCACGCACGCACGCACGCACGC
>NW_014577837.1:142769-145397 GCF_000485595.1 Priapulus caudatus
TTAATGAGTAAAATGCGTGTTTTTTTTATGGAAAATACATCAGAAAACTTACTTATCTACCGATCATAAACCAAGACAAAACATTTACAAATGGCGTTTGTTCTCTTGTTTGAAGGTTTGTTGAGTCCCACTAAAGCGGGCAGCGCACTTCACCATTTTCGTTGCTCGTACAGGCAATTTTCGTGGTCGCCACAAAAATGGCCAAGTGTGCGGCGGCCGGCAACGACCACTCACCACGGAAATTTAGTGGTGACCACGAGTTGCCGAGAATCAAACCGGTTTGATTTCTCACCACGAAAATTGCTCGTGGTGGCAACTTGTGGTGAAGTGTGCTGTGACGCGGCAACGGCCACAAAAATTGCCGACCACGAAAATTGCCTGTACGAGCAACGAAAATGGTGAAGTGTGCTAGCTGCTAGCTTTAGGGGGGGTTTAGGGGACCTCCCCCAAGAAAACTTTACAAATTGGTGCATTCTGAGAGCATCTGAGCAGTAATTTTGATGTCTAATTTCCTGTGTTATTGATTAGGATAATAATGAAGACTACAATGATGATATTGATGATGATGATGATGATGACTACAATGATGATGATGACTACAATGACGACGATGATGATGATGACTACGAAGGTAATGATGATGATGATTACGATGGTAATGGTTATGATGACTACGATGATGATGATGATGATGACTACGACGACGATGATGATGATGATGATGCTGTGGGCATCAGATAATAACGGCTAAACATAGGTTTGTCTTCCGCCCGCTTCTATAAAGCTTGCGATGAGATGTGGGTGATTGCATTTATAATGCACTTGAGCCCTCGTTTCTTCGACGCGTAAACCGCTCGCGCATACTGGTTAATTAAACGAGATAGCTCGTAAGCCGGTCTGATAACGACAGAAAAAAGATACTGGTCAATTAAAGCTATAAACATCATTTGTGCCAGTCTGTCTGTCGGTAGCTGCATCTTGATGAAGCGGGGGGGGGGGGGGATAAGGGGTGATTTAAATTGTAAATGTCGCGGGCGCGAGTGGTATTACGTACTTACGGCGCCCGCACGCGCTTGCCGTACACCCACAAACGCATACGCACGCGCGCAGTCAAACACACGCACACACGCGCACGCACACACACGCACGCACACACGCACGCGCATAGACGAGAAGGTGTAAAGAGATGTATTACCACGCACCATCCGCTATCGAGAACCATGATAATCAGCCGCTTAGATTTTCCGAATATGACCCAGGCTTCCCCCCCCCAAAAAAACGGAAACACTAGCACGTGCGATCGCGTGTGTGCATGCATGTGTATGTGCGCTTCATACATTTTTGATCCTTTATTAATTAGTGAGCGCATAATTATTCCGGGGAAACATTACAAACGATATAAGACTCGTTTGCCTATGAGGGCAAAGCCACGCGAGATTTGCGTTCTGGGCAGTTGACCGTGAGCGGTTCGCGCCCTTTGTTCACAGACAAAATTTCAAAATCTCCATAAAACGTGCGATAGGCATGCCTACTGCCAGGTTAATTAAATCAAATTTTGTTGAATTTATATATTTAAAAATTGAGCCCCCTCCTCCCTCCCAGCGCAATGTCTTCAATAGCCTGATACCCCGCAACGCCGAATGAAATTATGCACAGTTTTCGTTGACGTTGGTAGGCGCGAGTGTCACGCATGAGAAGTAATGCATGATTCTAAACAAAATATATTCATATCGGGGCCATAGATGATTTCTTTTGATTGTAGGGGCACACGCCGTTTGCGTTCTGGGCAGTTGACAGTGGGCAGTGTGTCGTTGCCGCTACCATGCCCTGAGCGGGTTGTCCCCTCTGCGCCCCACTAGCTACCGATTTGGATATTTGATATATACCAATCTAATAGATAGTATATAATATCAAGTCAATATTTTATTACCAGCTATAGTTCTACTATCAATTATTTACTGTAAATACTTATTGCTATATTTTTAGTTACTGTTGCTGATACTATATAGTATTTCCGTCTCTAGATAATATCAAGAGTAGATAATAACAATAGAGTGTTATTATCTACTCTTGATAATATATCAACTATACAAATATTATATTACATATATATTACAAATATATAATATATTAGAACATATTGGTATTAATTGCTATACAGCGTATACTTTGCTGCACACAGCTTCTTGTGACATTAGAAAGAATGTGTTGGCTGGGACATCTGGTCACACATCCATCCCCGTGTTTGTAGAAGCCAACGCTGCAGCTGGAGCAGACGTCTCTGCCGGAGCATTGCTCACAGTTCTCCACATGACATCCTGGAACGGGTCAATCGGAAAGTGTATGATTTATAGGCGGAGAGAAGGAAATGAATAACTGATTATTCATTCCATCTTCAAGAGAGAGAGAAGAGAAGAGAGAGAGAGAGAAGAGAGAGAGAGGAAGAGAGAGAGAGAGAGAAGAGAGAGAGAGAGGAGGAGAGAAAGAGAGGGGGGAGAGAGGAAAGAGGGAGAGAGAGAGAGAGAGAGGGAAAGAGAGAGAGAGCAGAGAGAGAGAGAGAGTGAGAGAGGAGAAGACGAGAGAGAGAGGGGGGAGAGAGAGAGAGAGAGAGGGGGGAGAGACTGCAGA
>NW_014577837.1:148309-149340 GCF_000485595.1 Priapulus caudatus
GAAATTAGCGTTTGGATGCGCATTGTGCGGCTTTAATGCATGTAAGCATGTATATGCATTGTGTGTATATAGGGTTGTGCAGGTCATTGCTGTATGAATTTATCGAGTGCGATGTGTTTATGCTTCACGTCTCGTGATCTGTGCTAACATCATAAATATGTTCCACTATAAACAGACAGGCGCATATAGCTCAGCTGTCAAATATATTACACACATAAATATAATATAAACATACTGTGATTATAGCGCAGGCGTGTGCGCAGGCGTGCGTGCTTGTGTGCGTGCGTGCTAACATTTTCTGCGTGATGCCTCGCACAAGATTGTATTTTAGCATGTGCATTAGCTATGCGCATAATAACAACATACTGCTAGTATATAAAATGATGTACACCCGATAACGTTATGTACAAACCCCCGCCGACTGGCTTCTGATCGCAACAACATCCTGTATTGTAACCGCATTACTAATCGGAATAACATCGAAGATTCGTGGTCACAAGAATAGCTTAATCACTTAAATTAGAGGCCCGCCACAGAACCGAGGAAATTAACAGCGGATGTCATTAACAATTCATTATGTGTTAATTATCAGTTATTGCAACATATAAATAAGCTTAGTTGAAGCTTAGTGATGAACGCCGCCGCGCAGATGCACGCTATAGCACGTTATTATAGGCGGCAGCACCATAGACCTGTGACGGAGGAGCGCGTCTTTACTTTCAGTGACCGAAGAGGTCGCTGATGCCAGATGCGAAATGGCTAACGATGGAAATTCGCGTATTTGCTTTAAATTTGCGCTAATCTTATATCAATAGCGCTTGCACGAAGCGGGAGAATCCGAATCCTGTTCGGATTATTTCCGTGGCGCTTCCCACGATAAATCATAACAAAAATTGATAAAGGGCGTTCGTTATGGAGAAAACACGAGTCACGTGTTACTGATGCCGCATCTCTTCTCTTCCTACCTAATCTTCTCGCTTCTCTCTCTCTCTCTCTCTCTCTCTCTCTCTCTCTCTCTCTCTCTCTCTCTC
>NW_014577838.1:0-2184 GCF_000485595.1 Priapulus caudatus
GAGTGTACAACGGAATAAACGGGAAAATAGTAGGCTATTTTCACGACAACATTATTTTACTGCCTGCGAGTCTAAATAAGTAACTCCATCGGTATCTGGGCATTAAGCAGTAATCTCTTGCTCTCTAAAACCAAGCACATGGGCGCCGAGGGTGGCTCCGGGGCCACCCCGCCCGTAGACGGTCCTTCAACGCTTGTCAATCACGATAACTTCCTAGAGAGATATCGGGCGTCCTAACCTCCCTCCACATAGCCAAGCGCCCGCCTGCGAATCCACTTCTGTCAGCCATCCTTCACGCGCTTCGTAAGCATTTCGGCTATCTGTTTGCCGTCGCCGCTTGAGCGCTGTATAAATGATGTACACTGCCCAAATTGGTAACTCTTACTAAGCTGCGCTTGCTAAGAGACTGTAATTTAAAAACTACATTGCCCGGCTCCATCATGACGGCATTTAGCCGTGCTAGGAAAGATAATGGGAGATAAGGGCAAGGCGATGCCCCGATCATCTCCCCCCTGCACCTGCAGCCTAAAATCATTCATGAAAATTATGGCGATAAACACCGAACTCTCACGAAGCAGCTACCTTAGAACGCGTGAAGGATGCTGGACAGAAGTGGATTCGAGGCCGGGCGTTTGGTCCATGTGGCAGGGGAGTCTTAGTGAGCCGATATCTCCGCCTAGGAGTATCGTATTGACAAGCGGTGTCCTTGGTTTAAGAGGCAAAGAATTCTGCTTTAATGCAATACCAATGAAATTAATTGCTAGACTCGCAGGCAAAAATAGAATAATCATGTCGTGAAAGTAGCACATTTCCCGTTTTTCGTTGCTACACCTCTAGGTATTCAGTTAGGCTCTTGATAATAGTTATCATCCTACAATAATACGTATAGATTACGTATACCGTATTATTAGATCAATATTAGCGAAGTAACGGACCTACGAGTAATTACATTAAAAACTAATGAATACTTAGAGTAGTACAGGAAGTAGAAGATTATACAAAATACGTGCACGTACATGCCGTATTATTGTCCACAGGAGAAACGAGCGAACGCCTATGATTATACATGTAGGAACAAATATTGCGACGCATTAATTTGGCTCTTGCCAACAGCTCATTATGTACTCGGGTATGCAATCTCGACATTATCCACCCGCTTGATTATGTCTAGAATGTTTGAATAGAACGGTGGTTTTACTTTGTACGACGCCAACGCGTCTGGCCATCCGCTCTGCACTCAGCGCACCGGTAATACAAAACACGGTGCTGTGTGGTGCGGCGTGTGAAATGGTAGTTGTGGGTCTGTGTATTACTACGATGCACAATCCGTTAGTTTTTTTGGCCACCGCTACCCCTTAAAACGCCCCAGTAATGCCCGAAAAAAATTTACAAAAAAATCCGCTTTGTTTCCTTTCTTTTTTCTTTTTTTTTAGCTTTCGCCTTAAGAAATGGAAGGAACAATGAATGTCATACTACGCCCTCCCTTTAATAGTCGTCGTCCCGGCTTCTTTAAATTCTTTCCCTTTTTCCTTTTTTCCTTCATTCCCTTCGTTTCTTCTTCTTCCTTCTTTTTCCCTTTTTCTTCTTCCCCTTTTCTGTTGCTTTCCTCCTTAATACTTCTTCCTTATTCCCCCTCCTTCTTTCTTTCCTTCCCCTTCTTTTCGTCGTTTTGTTCGGGCGCCGTTGCCCTTCCTGTCCGTCCTTACTTCTTCTTGCTTAGGGCCCTTCTCCTCTCGCTTCTGCTTTCTTCTTTCACTCATCCGTGTATATTTTTTTTCATTCTTAATTTCTTTATGGCCCAAATCTTTCTTTCAAATCTTCCTATTATCTTTTTTCCTTTTTAGGTATTATTAGCTCTTGCTATTATGTATATGAGATGATTAAGCTTCTCCTAATTCTTTCCGTCACCCGCGCCCTGCTACGCCATGCCGTAGTTGGTACCCAGCATATTAGCAGCTGATTATGCTAGGTCCTGCTAAATTCATTGCTACCTTTACCCTATTACGTTACTATAGCTCAAACCTGGTGCATTGCTGCCCATACCCTGTTACGTCAGCTGCTGTTACGTCAGCTGCTATGTGGTGGGATGCTGCCCCTACCCTGTTACGTCAGCTGCTATGTGGTGGGATGCTGCCCCTACCCTGTTACGTCAGCTGCTATGTGGTGGGATGCTGTCCCTACCCT
>NW_014577838.1:2709-6370 GCF_000485595.1 Priapulus caudatus
GAGAGAAAGAGAGAGGGAGAGAGAGAACAAGAAAGAGAGTTAAACGATAGCAAGAGCACAAGCGAAAGTGAGAAAGGGAGAGGGAAAGTAAGAGAGAAAGAGAGAGAGAGAGAGAGAGAAAGAAAGAGAGGGGGAGAAAGAAAGAAAGAAAGAGAGAGAGAGAGAGAGAGAGAACGAAATAGATCGATAGAGGACGAGAACGTAGCGCAGACAAGATAGACATGGGGAGAGGTTGGGGAACACGCCGCGCGCAAGACAATGCGTTACCTACTAATTGCATATCCCTGTAGCACATTGGGGTCAGGATAACTTTACCGTGTAACAGTATACGCCTGTTGTAATAGATAACTCCTGATAACACCTTTGCGGTAGCACGCGCACACCGGTCCAGCTAGCTAGACTACCTATAGTTCATAAATGAACAGTTGACCGATAACAAACATCTCTCTCTCGCTCTCGCTCCCCGTTAATAGGATAAACGGGGGATTATGAGCGTGTATGTGTTTACGTGACCATTGTGCGTTTCCAAGCGGGCTGGCCACCCAATCATCGATCTCGCACTGGTCTCGGCTCGTCAGCTAGGGCTAATATTGCCCCTAATGCTCTTAGCGTTGTTTGAACGACAGGGATCAAGCGCAGGAAGCACTTTGTTAGTCGGGCTAAGCAGACAGAGTCTGTGTTTGTGCGTGCGTGTGTACGTTCGCAGGGGTCTGCGCGCACAGGTGCGTGTCGTCGCTTACGTCCCACGTCGACGGAATCCTCTACTGGCTAGACGTGCTACTTACGCCATAATGTACGCCGAGAAGATTCCATGTTCTTTTATTAATCGCGGCGTGCCTAACAATGGTATTAGTGTTCGTGTCTGTATCAGAGATCGTGTCTTAGCAACAAATGCCGCGCCGCGATAGACCCGCAGCGTCACATGAGGACATTGACTCTAGCGCCCCCCCCCACTCTGCCGTATGCCACAAGTGTTTGAAGTAGTCATTACTTCGCAGATTTCGTGGAAATGTGAAAAACCTTGATGAAATAAAAACTGAAAACGGTTGGCGACTGCTGATTCCAATTCTCGTGACAATGCCGCCTCCGCCGCTGGCGTTTTGGTGGCGTGTCGATGGTATCGTCTTGCCGCTGCCTTGTCCTCCTCTTCCTCCTCCTCCTCCTCCCCACCGTTCTTGTCCTCCACCTCCTCCTTCTAATGAAAAACTTGCTTCAAACTTACATCTATCGACATCGTGTCTATATGAATCTTTATTCAACCTATGTATATATATATATATATAATGTGGCAGAATTCTGATATTACAATTCGGAACACACTCAATAATTACATTTGACAAACTAAAAAACAATTTTCCCGTGACCGATTTTCCGTGACCATTACATTCACTTGTGACCAAATTTCCGGTACCCGTGGAAACCCGCCGTGTGCACAGAGGGGTCACGCATCTAGTTCTGTCCGAATCATGCGACCTCGTCTGCCTAGCTTTCGCTAAATATATTCGTAAATTTATCAATTCGCCGACGTAATGTTCGAATAAGTGGCATTAAAAACGTGACGCGAGCGCATGAACGTTGCTTCGCGTTGTCCACTGAATGTTGCCGCAGATTATTATTATATCATAATTTAAAGCAGCATGCAGCGTTATTTTTTATTCAACATGATTTTTTTGTCACAGACGAATTACACTGCTTTAACGCACGGTGCAGTCAAATCAGAGTACGAGTGAAATCGCGTGGCGCGGATGTACGCACCGATACACTCTCGAATACCGCGTCTGCTGCTGATGTTCAGACGACGGAAGCGTTCAGCATGTGCCGAAGAAGACGACCTTCCCGCGATGTAACAATAACGCTCGAAAGATGCTTCGGCGACGAGAGGCAAAGCTCGAGAACGTAGAGTACGCAGCGATAGAGTGCGCGTGCGTGCGTGAGCGTGCGTCAGAAGAGGAAAACTGAGAAGGAAGCCGAGAGCAAACATTTTCTGTTGAAAACAAGAGCTGTGCACGGGCGACGGTAAGAGTCGGCAAACAGCCGTACTGATTGTGTGCGACGTCGGCGCTAATGTTTGCCTTCCCGACATGCCGGCGCGCTAGTAAACACAGCGGAGAGGCTCGCCTACCTCCGCCTCCGCTCCTGCTACTGCTGATGCTGCTGTCACCGCCACCACCTCCGCTGCTGCTGCTGCTGCTGCTATTGCTGTTGTTGCTATCACCGCCACCGCTACCACAACCACGGCCGCCGCCGCCACGACGACGACAACGACAACGACGACGACAACGACGAAGAATACGACGACGACGACGACCACCACCACCACCACCACCACCTCCACCTCCTCATCCACCACCTCCTCCACCACCACCACCACCACCACCACCACACACGTCAGCTCAGCTGCTCAGCGAGCAAGCGGCGACGTATTTAACACGCACGAAATTGCGGCACCGCTGGCAAACAATGGCGTGTATCCGCGTTCACGGCACTGGTGCCGTCTAGACGCCTGTGTGTCCACCCGTCCGTGCCGCGTGCGCGCGTACGTGCGTGCAGGTGCTAATGCTCGCTGGGTATCCTTCCATACATTGAGCGCACGAGTGACGCATGTGGGACGGCGGCAGCGGCAGCGGAGAAAACTAACTCCGTTACTCCCATATATATATATATATGATTTGCGAGTAATTCCCGTTGAGCATGCATATGCTACGTGCGTTTAGATGGCGAAATTGATTTTTCGCTTAGTTTTCGAGTTTGTCGTGGATGTGTTTACGAGTAGGTGCGCCGCAAGAAAAAAAACACGAGCGAACGCTTTCTGCGTTAGAGACGTCTATTCGTAAAGTTAGAATCCGGAAGAGAAATTCGAGAGGAACACTGTCTCGATAGGAGTCAATTTCCTTGGTCAACAGGAGGGCAAAACTCCAAAAGTTCGCGAAGCGGGGGCAGACCACCAACGTTGTACAGTGATCGGAGCTAGTAGAAAATATAGAATGGAGAGGAGGCGGATAAGGAGAAGGAAGATGAGGAGGAGCGGGAGGAGGAGGAGGAAGAGGAGCCCGCATCCTGTTTTTTTCGTTTCCTTTCGCTTCTATATCCACCGCCTTACTCCATTTAATAACCAATGCTACTTGAAGCTCTTATATGTGTAACTGCCTACCACATAGATAGTTTACAGTATATTATATGTACTTACTTCGCCCCAGTAGATAGAGCGCGGTAAATTAGAAGTATCCATACCTCCAACGCACTAGGTAGAGAGCGATGGGTGTATCTGCTTCTATAACCGTGGACAGAGTATGGTAGGGGTATCAACTTCTACCGCCATGGGCAGAGTATGGCATGGGTATCAACTTCTACCACCATGGGCAGAGTATGGCATGGGTATCAACTTCTACCACCATGGGCAGAGTATGTTAGGGGCACTGTTGTGTGTTCTACTTCTACCCATGGGCAGAGTGATTAGGCCTCATGAGGATCCAACTTCTACCACCATGCGCGCAAGAGTATGTACATGGTGTCAACTTCTACCCACCATGGCAGAGTATGGCAATGGGTTATCACACTTCTCACCCGATGGGCAGAGTATATGTTTTAGGTGTGGTCTACTTCTATCAACCGTGGCGTTTAGAGTAAGGTACATGTATTTACCATTCTAGCTATACCGTCA
>NW_014577838.1:7790-22732 GCF_000485595.1 Priapulus caudatus
ACGAACGTAGGAACGTACACAGCAGACAAATAACGCACTCAACCCACCATACTCACGCACCCACCATACCCCCCCCCCGCCCCCACACACACCCCCCATATCTACTTGCACTCATTCATACTACATAGGCCTACTATAGAAAAGTGTGGACGCACAGTAACCCAAACACAAGCAACTCAAACACCAGCACACTTGGACACACACAAACACACACACACACACACACACACACACACACACAACACACACACACACACACACACACACACACACACACACACACACACACACACACACACACACACACACACACACACACACACACACACACACACACACACACACACACTCACATGCACATACACACATATATAACACTCGGCCGCCGACGTTTGGGTAAATCCCATTATAGGCGCTTGATGGATAACTCTCGGGACTCAAGCCGTAGCGCAGGCTCACACACACGCCCGCACGAACACGCACATATGAACGCACGCACACACGCACATACACACATACAGACATGCGCACGCACGGACGCACACATACAGACATGCGCTCGCACGCACGCACACATAAACGCACGCACACACACAAGCTTTTAGGTGTAAGTGTTCATATCTTCGTAAACACAGACATACAGCTACGGTGTTGAGTCTCGGTAATACTCATTATTTTGTCTGTGCCGCGCTAGGCGAAAATATTCGTCTAAACTCAGTAGCGACGGATGAATTATTGTTAGAGCTATTATGTGCACGTTTTGCATGTCCTCAAACACTTTGAATAAATGTTTCGGTATCAATTTATGATGGCGATTGAACAAATTCTCATCTATCAAAATCTGCCCTTTCCTTACAAAATGGCGGAGGTTTGTTTAGTTCGTATTTTAATTGAACCTGTGTCTACCCCAATATGACAAAATTCTACAAAACTATATTACGTCTATGTTTGAAGTGTTTTTACAAACGAAGATACCATTGTACTGAGAAAGGTTGTTGATCTCCGCTCCGGCATCGTAGCATCGTAGCGTGATACGTAATACGTAGATGATTGCAGCAAGGAGTAAAGATGATGTAGTCGCAGAATTTGTTCTTGAAGACTGACTTTATTAGTAAACACAATACAAATATATATACATACGGCAACCTAGGTGACCGTGCCTAGGTCCCGTCATCTCTGTTTTCGTCTATCTCCACTACATCGTCTCTCGTCTCTTCCTTTGGGTAATAACTAACTTATGATCTTTCGTCTGTGTCTATTTATACGTTTCCAAAAACCGCCCGGCGACATTTCGATCCGACCGATTTTTGGTCATTATCGGCCGGACCTTGGCTCGTAGGTGTGGCGCGTCGCGTCACCCATCCCCGGCGCAAGGCGATACGGGAGTCGCGCCCGTCCATTGTCGTCGCGCGTTATATGCGTAGCGTCTTATGCGCTAGGTGTGACGTGCCAAGCGTCGCATCCCGTCGCCACCGTTTACTGAACACAATAATACTAAGACATGTTTGCCTTCTGAGTGATTATCTGAACGAAACACAATTAACAGTGTTATTTGTTTACACCAAATAAAAGGCGGTCATAATTTACCAACATTAGCTGGAGGAGCTAGCATCAGCAATAAATGACACCGATTCTAACTGAATTACATCCAGCAAAGTGTAGAGAGATAAAATAGAACTGGATATCAAACATGATGTAATGGATAATTAAATGAATTAAGCATTATTATACATTATTAGACTGCATAGTCACAATTTTCGATATTGTTTATCCGTCGTTCTAATAGTTTATCGTTAAAAACCGACTGCAATTTATTTCGTGCCATTAACGTTAATCACAGATTTCGTTAAAGCATGTAATCAACAACACACCGTTGTAGAATTGCACCTCTGCCGTCATCGCTGTCGTCACCGCAATTATCGCTGGTCCTGCCTTTATCAACACATCACCTTACGGAGGTTAACATGTAAATTTCTTGCTGCAGTGCAATATTAGCCTTGCGATGATAAGTCCCCAACCGCCGTGACTCCATCTTCTTCTCTTCCGTTCTCGTCCCCGTTCTCAGCCTCGCTCTCGCTTTCGGGGTCGCAACGCACTTCCTTAACAAATACGTAGTTGATGTCAGCAGTGACGTGACTGAGAAGCAGAGAGTAAGGCCATCCAAGCATCAGGATTCTGGCCAGCACGCCCCAGGCCCAATGTAGCCACCACGGTCGGCCCTCGTCGCTATTGTACGTAGCAGCGAACCTACAACAGTAGAAGCATCTAGATAGAAACATGGAAAGAATCGATGAGAAAAAAGTGATAAGATATTTAAGGATATGAAGCAAAAAAGAATTAGAAAAAGTTAAAAAAGAGATGAAACATGAAGATCAATAAACTCCCGTTACTACATTTCTGAGATGAATATCGACATTGATTAGTTATTAATTCATAGAACTGAAAAAAGATCGATACTACTACAGCACCAGGTTCGAGCGGTGGTCTTACCAATGGCTCTTTCCGTCAAGCTTGACCTTCTCGATGTAATTGAAGCTTGCCGACACTTCGCTGGTCGCATCCTTGATATGAGCGACGTGGTTCATATAGTGCAGCGTCGTCAGCTCGTCGGCCGGTCGCACGTCGGACGTGAATGTTATCAGCGTCACGCGTTTGTCCGTCGTCGACGGAATGTCGCCGAACGGCGGCGACACATCGAGACAGTGATCGTACTCGAACGCCTTCTCCCACCAGTAGTAGGTGTTCGACGACAGAGTGCTCTTCGTCGTCGCCGTTCGCAGCTTGACGACAGGCCGCTGCGACTGCTTTGTCGCGACGAATCGCTCGACCTCGTCTCGCGACATGACGGTCGTTACCATGGCGACCGAGCTGTCGGCGTGCGCGGTCAGCGGCAGGTAGATGAGGTAGCAGAGGACGGTCGTCAGCACGAAGACGATGACGATGACGATCGGATGGACGGCGCGGGCGACGGCGAGGATCGCGCAGACAACGCCGCAGCTCCAGCCGACGACCTGCATAACGATCCACCACGTGCGCATGCACGCGCGGCCCTCGCTCCGCTTCTCCGCCTTCCATCGGGCGTGCTCAGCGGCGAGACGCCGCAGCTCGTCGGCTGGTCGGCTCAACTTCCGCTGCTCCGCACGCGGCGGAGGCGCAACGGCGTCACCTATCGTCGTCGTTATCGTCGCCGGCGTCGGCGTCGTCGGCGGCGGCGGCGGCTCGTCGTCGCGGTTGCCGACCGAGTTGTGGTTCTCCGTGGCGGAGGTGATCGAGATCTCGGTCATCATACTGCTCTCTCTCTCTCTCTCTCTCTCTCTCTCTCTCTCTCTCTCTCTCTCTCTCTCTCATCTCGCCGTTTCATCTACTGCTCTCTCTCTCTCTCTCTCTCTTCCTCTCTCTCTCTCTCCTCTCTCTCTCTCTCTCTGTCTCTCTTTCCCACTCGCGGCTACTCTCTTTCTCCACTTCGCTCTTCTCACTCTCTCTCTCTCTTTCCCGTCACTTCTCTCTCTCTCTCTCTCTTTCTTTCTCTCTCTCTCTCTCTCTCTCTCTCTCTCTCTCTCTCTCTTTTCACCGCCTCTCTTCTCTCTCTCTCTCTCTCTCTCTCTCTCTCTCTCTCTCTCTATCTATCTATCTCTCTCGCTCCTCCTGCTCCCTCTCTTTGGCTTTTTCGCTCTCTCTCTATCTCGATTTCTCGTTATCTCTCTCTCTTTCTTTCTCTTTCTCCTCTTCTCTGTCTGTCTGTCTGTCTTCTTCCATCCTCTCTCACCTCTCTCATCTCTCTCTCTCTCTCTCTCACCCTTCCTCTCTCTCCCTGTCCTCTCTCTCTCTCACTTCTCTCTCTCTTCTCTACTCTCTACTCTCTCTCTATTTTTTGTAGGCTGACGAACGCGGGTTGCTGGCAATACCAGCAGTGGAGCGATTCTTGCCCGACTTTGCGTTTTCTTCTCGTGGCTGAATGACACTAAATGAAACTGGCGTAGAAAGACATCGACTCGTCCTCCTTGTGCGTAGATCACAAGTGGGATGTACACTGTTTCAATACGCTGATAGGGGCGGTTACGTAATTTTATTATTGATTTCCGTCGCCGGGACGTGGCGAACATCCGTGTGTGACGCGCCAATTTTCCAGCGTCCATCCTTTATATACCTTGATTTCTTATCCTTCAACGTCGAGCGAATCCCCCTCACCCTCACGGTATGATCGAGACCGGAATGTTTAGAACCGCCACCCACGCCACGTAAATGTTGATTGTAGTTTTCACGTGTGTGTAGAAGTGCGCCTTTTCGCCTCCGAACTGGCTTATTGAAGACTATCCCATCAGTCTATATTTGCACGTCTGTGTCGGTGCGTGCATGTAGTGGTGCGTGCATTGAAACGTAGTGCGATCTGCATGTGTGCGTGTGTGCGCTGCGTTGCGTGCGCGAAAGGGTACTTTTTGTTCCATGTGTGCGTGCGTGCGTGGTGCGTTGCGTTTATAGAGCTATCAGCCGATCCTTATTCTTTCCGCACCTTCGTTGACATCAGCATCCCATTTACCTGTGCGCATCGGACATGATGTCTATCGCAACGATGTCCTCCGCTCGCGAAAAAATCTCGAATCAGTCCCAGTCGTATCACCTCCTGTGCATATTAACAGATTAGATGAAGATTGGCCGTGCTTGGCGGTTGTTGGTCGGCGGGGGAAATTCTATGTAGCGATGGTAATGATATGTACAGATCTTGCAACCTGTCCATTTCGCCATTCGCATGGGCGTCATGCCGACAACTGGGATTGTTTCTAATGTACCGCCCATGATGCATGGCATCTCCCACAAGGTTTTCGAAATTGTCTATGCCAAGCGATCCCGCTTGATTTTATTTGCGGCTCTATAAAATCAACTCGATTTCGATAAAAAAGTTTTGAGTTGTTTAATGCATGCTATCTATGCGTGCATTGACTGCCCCGCGCAATAGTTAATGCGATGCGCTTTATGGAAGCCAAAACTCACAGCCGTGCGTGTACTTAAGTTGCCATTATTTTTGACTGATAAAGTAATAAAGATAGGACGGTGCAACTATTGATGGATAATGACCGCCTGAAAGAAGCTTAAATTTGTCGGAGGGAAACTGAGATCCGCGAGCCAAGATTTTGATAGGCACATTTGAATTACATTTGGGGTAAAGGAATATTTGAAAGCAGGAAATAATTTCATTTTCGCGCAAATGTACACGACTTCCGCATTTCCTGTCCAGTATGGTCGTATATCCATCCGTCTCATCCATCCATCTATCCTGATCATCCATCCATACCATCCATCCATCCATCCATCCATCCAATCCATCCATCCAATCCATCCATCCATCATCCATTCATCCTATCATCCATCCAGGCCATCCATCCATTCCATCCCATCCCACTCCATCCATCCTTTCCAATCCATCCATCCATCCCTCCATCCATTCCATCCATCGCATCCATCCCTCATCCAATCCATCCTTATCTCCATCCATCCATCCATCCATCCATCCACCCCTCCATCCATCCATCCATTCCATCCCTCCATCATCTCATCCATCCATCAATCTTATCCATCCAATCCATCCATCCATCCATCCCATCCATCATCCCATCTCATGCCATCCATCCATCCATCCATCCATTCCATCCATCCATCCATCATCCATCCATCCATCCATCCATCATCCATCCATCCACTCGTATCAATTCCTATCCATTTCATCCATCCATTCATTCATCCTCCATCCGTCCGTCCATCCATCCATCCATTCATTCATTCCAGCATCCATCCGTCTATCCATCCATTCATTCACCCACCTACTCATCCATCCACCCATCCATCCATATATTCATCCATCATCCATCCATTATCCATCATCCATCCATCCATATCCACTCCATCCAATCCATCATCCATCATCCATCCATCCATCCATCCATCCATCCATCCATCCATCCATCCATCCATCCATCCATCCACCATCCTCCCATCCATCTATCCATCATCCATACCATCCATCCATCCATCCATCCTCCAATCATCCATCCATCCATCTATCCATCCATCTCCATTTCCATCATCCATCCATCCATCATCCATCCATCCATCCATCCATCCATCCATCATTCATCCATTCCATCATCCATCCATCATCATCTCATCATCCATCCATCCATCATCCATTCCCATCCAATCCATCATCCCATCCATTCCATCCATCCATCATCCCATCCATCCATCCATCCATCCATTCATTCATCCCATCCATTCCATTCCATCCATCCATCCATACTATCCATACCATCATCCATTCATCCATCCATCCATTCATCCATCCATTCCGTCCGTCCATTCCATCCATCCATTTCATTCATTCAGCCATTCCACTCCGTCTCCATCCATTCATTCACCACCTACTCATCCATCCACCCATCATCCATATTATTCATCCCTCTCCATCCATCCCTTCATCCATCCATCCATCCATCCATCCATCCATCCATACCATCCATCCAGTCCATCCATCCATCCATCCCATCATCCATCCATCCATCCATCCAATCCCTCCATCCATCCATCCATCATTCCACCATCCATCCATCCATCCATCTTAATCCATCCATCTCATCATCCATCCATCCATTCCCTCCATCCATCCATCCATCATCATCCATCCATCCATCCATCCATCATCCATCCATTCATCCATCCATCCAATCCATCCATTCCATCCATCATCATCCATCCATCCATCCATTTCCGATCCATCCATCCAATCCATCCATCCATCCATACCATCCATCCATCCACCCCATCACCCATTCCATCCATCCATCCATCCATCCATCCATCCATCCAATCCATCCACATCCATTCATCAATCCATCCATCCATCCATCATTTACCATCCAATCCATCCATCCATCCATCCATCCATCCATCCATCCATCCTATCCATCCATCCATCCATCTCCATCAATCCATCATCCATCCATCCATCCATCCTCCATCCATCATCATCCATCCGATCCATCCATCATCCATCACATCCATCACATCCAATCCTCCATGCCATCCATCCATCCATCCATCCATCCATCCATCCAATCCAATCCCTCATCCATCATCCATCATCCATCCATCCATCCATCCATCCATCCATCCCACCATCCATCCATCCAGCCATCCATCCATCCATCCATCCATCAATCCAATCCATCTCATCCATCCATCCATCCATCCATCCATCCATCCATCCATCCATCCATCCATCTATCCATCCATCCATCCATCCATTCATTCATTCATTCGCGGTTTGCTACAATAACGTTCACATTTCACGTTGAACCGAGCGCGATGTAGTTATGCTAACGTTTTTGCTGTTCTAAACACGGTCTAAAATAGTGCGGGATTTCAGAACTCGGAAGAGTTGAACATCAAAGTTGGCGTGAATGTTGCTATTCACAAAAAACGGTTAGATTAATGATGAAAGGCTCGCCGCAGAGAGGTACCCGTGCTGTGAGGTGCAGAGCGGGTGTATTAACCCGTGAGTGCGGCGTCCTTTACCATGCGGCAATTCAATGCAAACCGCTCCATCAACTATCGCCACGAATATCTACTTAGAATGGTAATCAAATTAGGATGGTCGCTAAATAGCCGGAGCTAGGAAATAGAGATGACGAGAGAGGGAGGAAAGAGAGAGAGAGAGAGAGAGAGCCAGAAGGAAAATACGAGGTGAGAACGAGAGAGGGTTGGGAATTGGGTAGTATATATATAGCGACAGAAAGAGAGAGAGAGAGAGAGAGAGAGAAAGAGAGAGAGAAAGAAAGAAAAAAGAGACAGAGCGAGCGAGGGAGAGAAGGGGGAATAATATATATATATACTGGAGGAGGAGTTGTGAGTAGATTCGTATGCGGAGGAGCAATCAAACGCATGCTTCAGTTTCGCAGCAACAAAAACAATGTCGCCGGTGCGTTCACCTATACTAGGCGGCTGCCGCCAGGGCCGCGCGACGAGCGCGCGAACTAATGGCAGTTGACGCACGTAGGATTTGCTCTCCGTTTTAGAAAGTATACAAAGGCCACTTTGTTTGCCTACTCGCCAGACAGTGCGATGGTAGATCGATGCAGCATTAGGGAGCCGTGTTGGTTTCCAGGTAAAGCGATACGCGCCGCATGAAAAATCCTCAGCAAGGAACTGGGTGCTGGCCTTTATGCACCACAAGTGCGCACATTAAATAATTATTTCGTAGTCAAGTAACACTAGCCGCCGGAACGCTATCGAAGCCGTGTCTGTCATAGTCACCGCAAATAGCGCCCAGCGAGACATTTCATCTCAAGTCTATATTTGAGTACATTATTATTATTATCGTTATCATTATCATTATCATTATCATTATCATTATCATTATCGTTATCATTATTATTATTATTATTATTATTATTATTATTGTTATTATTATTGTTATTATTATTATTATTATTATTACTATTACTATGTTAAGCACACGCAACTGTTCACTGCGCGAAACAGGCGTGGCAGTTAAGGCGTTAGTTCTTCGTCACTCGCACCTCCTGTCATGTGTGCGTTTACTTGTGTGACATTACGACGACGTTATTCGTGTTGTGTGCGGCGTATAGCGGAGGCTTTAAATTTAATTTACGTGTAAGGCGTTTGTCGTCAAACACAGCACCGCACATCAAGTAGCCGACTGACACATAACGTCGCAGCGGGAGCGATGGCGTCATTGTAGATGGAAATCGATGTCCTCCGCTTCGTCTGCTATTCTATATTCAGCCCGTGTATTACACGTTGCCTTTCAGTGCGAAGACACAGGTGGACGTCGGTATTTATTCAGCCTTCTTTCCCGTAACATCTCCGCTGGTGGTTTATGAGACTAATATATGTCTGTCTATCTAGCTGTCTGTCTGCCATTCTTTTTTTTCTTTGTATGCAAATTTCTGTATGCCTATGGCGGTGTGTCTGCGTATCTCTTCTTTCTCTCTCTCGCTGTGCGTGCATGCGTGCGTACACGTGTGTGCGTGCGTACATGCATATGCATGCGTACGCGTGCGTGTGTGTGTGCGCGCATGAGTATGTGTGCGTGCGAAGAAGAGAGCGTGTGCGTGCGTGCATGCGCGTGGAAGAAAGCGTGTGCGTATCTCTCTCTCTCTCTCTCTCTCTCTCTATCTTTTTGTAGGCCTGCGAACCGCGGGTTGCTGGCAATACCAGCAAGTGGAGCGATTCTGCCCGACTTTTGCGGATTTCTTTCTCGTGGCTAATGACACTAAATGAACACTGGTAGAAAGACATCGACCTCGTCCTCCTTGTGCGTAGATCACAAGTGGGATGTACACTGTTCACTACGCTGGCAAGGGGGGTTAACGTAATTTTATACTGATTTCCGTCGCAGGACGTGAGCGAACATCCGTGTGACGCGCCAAATTTTCCAGCGTCCATCTTAATATACGTGATCTTATCCTTCAACGTCGAGCGAAATCCCCTCACCCCTCCACGGGTGATCGAGAGCCGGAATGTTAGAACCGCCACCCACGCACGTAAATGTTGATGTCGTTTACGTGTGTGTAGAAGTGCGCCGCTTTCCTCCGAACTGGCTTATTGAAGACTATAACCCCATCAGTCTATATTTGGCACGTCTGTGTCGGTGCGTGCATGTAGTGTGCGTGCATGAAACGGTACGTGCGTCTGCATGTGTGCGTGTGTGCGTGCGTGCGTGCGCGAAAGGGTACTTGTGTCTCCATGTGTGCGTGCGTGCGTGCGTGCGTGCGTATAGAGCTATCAGCCGTCTTATTCTTCCGCACCTTCGTTGACATCAGCATCCATCTACCTGTGCGCATGCGTGACATGATGTCTATCGCACGATGTCCTCCGCTCGGAAAAATCTCGAATCCAGTCCAGTCGTATCACCTCCTAGTGATATTCATACAGATAATGAAGGAATGGCCGTGCTGCAGCGGTTTGTGGTCGGCGGGGGGAAATCTATGTAGCGATGGCTTAATTGATATGTACAGACTGCAACCTGTCCATTTCGCCATTCGATGGGCGTCACTGCGACAACTGTCATGTTTCATAAATGGTACCGCATGAATGCATGCATCCTCCCACAAGGTTTTCGAAATTGTTATGCCAAGCGATCCCGCTTGTTTTATTTGCGGCTCTATAAAGATCAACTCGATTTCGAGTTTTGACGTTGTTTAATGCATGCTATCTATGCGTGCATGACTGCCCCGCGAATAGCTAATAGCGTGCGCTTTAATGGAAGCCAAACTCACAGCCGGCGTGTACTAAGTGCATATTTTGACTGCATAAAGGCTAATAAAGAATAGACGGTGCACTATGATGGATAATGACCGCTGAAAGAAGCTTAATTTGTCGGAAGGGAAACTGAGATCGGAGCAGATTGATAGGCACATTTGAATACATTTGGGTAAAGAATATTGAAAGCAGGAAATAATTCATTTTCGCGCAAATGTACACGATCCGCATTTCCATGTCCATATGTCCGTATATCCATCCATTCATCCATCCATCTATCCATCCATCCATCCATCCAACTTCTACCACCATGGGCAGAGTATGGCATGGGTATCAACTTCTACCACCATGGGCAGAGTATGTTAGGTGTGTCTACTTCTACAACCGTGGGTAGAGTAAGGTAGATGTATTACCTTCTATATACCGTCGTGGGCAGAGCGCGGTAGGTGTATCAATTTCTAGCACCTCGGATAGTAGCCTTACCGTGTAGCTCACAACGAAACGAAGCAGAGAATCAGAAGGAAGGATGGCGACGATAGGAAATAGATCCGACTGGCAACGCGCGAACCGTGGTACGGGAGGAAGGTGGCGCCAATGTCGCAATGCGCGAGAATGCACGCGAATATAGCACACTCGTTCATAGGACATGCATTATCACACACGGGCAGTGCGATTTTACGTAACCGCTATATGAAATGCCTTTGTAGATTTTTTAGGATGTATATGCGCGCGTTGAATGGTGAGCGATGTACGCAAAGACGTATCGCTAACTGTACGTGAATAACAACAGTTTCCCGGAAAGCCACAAATGCTTGGGCTTAACGGACGTACGTGCGAGTTACTGTGACCGCTAGAAGTCTATTCGCAGAGAACACGCATCGAACTTCTGTTCTATTTAATGTAATATCAAAAGAATATATCGCTATATACAACTCGCAATTCATGAATACGACACACATGCACGCTCCTCCCTTAATCTCCTCCCCTTCCCCCCATTCTCTCCCCCTAACGCACAGATCCTGCCCGACACGTACGCCCCCGGAACTACACGAACACCCCCTACCCGCACGCACGCCCTGCCCACACGCGCGCACGCGCACCCCTATACTACACGCACGCACGCCCTCCCCTCACGCACGTACGCCCCACCCTACACGCACGCACGCAAGCATCCCCTACACGCACGCACGTTTTCCCCCGCACGCAAGCACGCCCCCTACACGCACGCACGCACGCAAGCATCCCCTACACGCACGCACGCTTTCCCCCGCACGCAAGCACGCCCCACTTGCGTTTTTCTCGTCCGTTGTCGTCGCCAGCCTTCGGTGTTTTCCCAAACCCAGCGTGTGCTCGCTCGCACGGCGCTCGTACAAGGGCTCTCCACGTAGCCAAATTTGCATCGAGTAGCTAATGGCAAAGGTAATTGATCCCCGGGTTGCAGTAATGAAAATATTATTTCCTGCGCAGCACATATTGAATCGGACAGTATATATATATATATATAAAGGTATATATATATGTATATATACGGTACGGTATATATATATATATACTTTGCGTGTACGATTAAGCCGTCTCAGTTCAATCAACACGGTGTGGGAAGATGCTGGAAACGCGCGTGCGCTGTCACTGTACCACCAAATTGATGCCACCTCGCGATCTTGTCAGGACCCCACCAACCTCTCGACTCGATGATGACGTCGGCAGTTGCTAGGGGATGAGGTGAGATCTGCTACTACATTACGAGTATACACCCACTCCGACACGCGGCGAATTAAGGAGGATTCTTTAATACCGACCCACCTAACACCCACCCACCCCCGCCCGGCTCCTTCACGCGGCTCTTCCACCCACAGAGCATACGCGGCGGTAAAGTGACTCGGAATGATTTATAGCGGTTTATTGCATCGAGTGAATGCTATTAGCTCGTCAGCGTGTAGCGTAATAACTTGCAGCTAATACTCGCCGCCGAATGATAGGTTTATTAAATCAGTAAGTCACATGGGCGGCGTCACGAGTGACTATCGAAGCGAATGAGCCTGAACGCGGTCGCCACTCAAACAGTATTGTTTATTCACTACATTACCTCTCCCCGCAGTGTGCGCGCCGACCATATTGATTGCGAGAAACCTTTCGCCTCCCGTATTTATCAAAAGAAGAGCCCACTTCATAGATTTAAACGACCGCGATGAATTGCTACAATGGAGTTTTGTCCACACGTAATTCCTCTCTCAATAATGATGTTTAATCTTCTTTGTCCGCCCGAGTGTACGTCTATGAAGAGAAATGCTAAGTGGAGGGTCTAAATTGGTCAACAAATTTGCTCGGAAATGAAGACCATTTCCAACTTTCGTGCTGCTGCGCTCGTTCAATATTAGCTTTATTGAGGCTTTTGTATACACGCTGTTAGAAATGTGTTATATTAAATGATAATTTGACCAGGGCACGGCATCACGACAGAAGGTAGCTAGCTGGCCACAGCACTCAGTACGTGACCGAACTGAGGTGTCGTGCGGTCTATATGCATAAGGTCATTGTGACTGTATCCTAGTGCTGATTCAGTTGACATATCACTCTGCCGAGATGACTGTCAGGCAACTATACATATAAGTTGTAGGTCATAGACACACACGCATGCACGCACGCACGCACACACACACGCACACGCACATGCACACGCACATGCACACGGACGCGCACATGCACACGCACACGCACGCGCACACATACACATTCACATACACATACATGCGTGCACGCACTCACGCACGCCCCCTCCCACACATACATACCTATATATATATATATATATATATATATATATATATATATATATATAATACTAAAAATAGTAATATATAGTTTCTTTAATTAGCATCGCGTTATCTCACTGGCATTCACATAAGGATATTAACATTAGTACTACCGTACTAATTACAATTATCAGCTTCACAGCAGATGCACACACATCATACTGTAGATGTGCACTGTAGATCCGACTCAACACTCACGCAGATATACCATTTAGACATTCATGTGCCTGGTAAAATAAACACACCGTGTTAGGTGAGGCGAGCGAATATAAATATATATATATATAGTTTAAACTATGAGAACGTTAGTGTCGTGCGAGTATAATCCCCATTATGTTTCCCTGAATGCGGGGAAGAATCCCGCGTGACAGATTGAGCGTGAAATCTAGCGTCGCTGATGCTTAGTGCGATAATATACGGCCCGCGTTCCGTATAGCGTAGATGAAAGTAATGCTATAGGCCAGGGACAAAGCGGCAGCGGCTAAGGTATAGCACGCATTCGGTCGAGCGCGTCTGGACAGCTGGCTGGTCCGGCGGCGGCATTTCTGCGCGTTGCTGTGGCAATGCTTTTAACATGCTTGCACAAAACCCGTGTGAAATTGGATTGGAGGCTGTCTCATCAACTTCCACAACGGGCTAATTTTCCCACTTACGCCATTTATCCGAGTACTGGACTCTATTTACGTTTGACTTAAGTGGATGAAAACGGCCAGCTCAACGTCGGGAGTTTATTCCGCTGGCGAGCTATGAAAGATTCGTGGCGCGCGTTGGTGACGGTGCGCCTGAGTAGGATCAGAGAGGCGTGAGTGATTTCGTACGGCCACATTAACCCGAGAAAAGGTCGACTAATGAGATTATACATATTTATGGCTCTCACTTCTCTTTCTCTCGGCCGAATATGATTGTGCATGTTGTCGGTACTGGGGCTTCCAGGGCTTAGCCAGCAATCAGTTACAATAAACAGCGCAAACCCCGGCGTGTCTGACTGTGCAATGGTCTACGATAAACGGGCTGCTGTTTTTGTATGCCATACTGGCCTCTCTTTACCTCGCTTCACGCTTCAAGCTGATTCACCGTCTTCAATTATTTTATATTGAGAGCGAAGCTAAACAGTGTTAATGGAAGTATTCGGAGGGCAGGTTATGCAACTACAGAGTGAAATTTAGAGAGGGGGGGGGGGGTCGGTCGAACAGAGTTTCGCGCGATCTGTAAAATTTCTGCCTACGCATTCTCGTGCCTGCGTCCATTAGAAGTTGTGAACGGGTCTAATAAAGAGACCACGTTATACAATAGCAACACACGCGCGCGCTTGTGTATACCCTCAAGCGTGCACGCACGTAAGCAGTAACGTACTTGTAAAGCCCAAGTTTACACGCACACTCACACGCGCACTGATACATACACATACACACAAACGCAAACCAAAATGCACGCTGTACTTAAAACGCGCACGCACGACCGGACAGCACATACACACGCAGCACCAGCACAAAGCACACCACACGTACACCACGCATCACCACACACCACACACACACACACACACGACACACACACACACACTATCACCACAACACACACACACACACACACACATCACAGAACCCACACACACCACACAAACACACACATCAACACAAACCACACACACACACCGCATGCACGCACGCGCGACAGCCCGCCCGATGCCCACACACACACCGACACACACACACACACACAGCACAACACACCAACACAGCACAAACATACACACACACCAACACACACACACAGCACACACACACACACACGGCTGCCGACCACACACATACACACACACACACACACACACACACACACACACACACACAC
>NW_014577838.1:23421-27386 GCF_000485595.1 Priapulus caudatus
CGTGCGTGCGTGCGTGCGTGCGTGCGTGCGTTCGTGCGTGTGTGGGGAATGTCGGGAAAGTTCGCTCGTTGCGGTGCGTATAGAAGGCATCGTGGGTGCTTCGCTACGTGTATTAGTTGAAGTGAAAGGCCATCCGATGTGTCATCGGTGGATTAAAAATGATGTAGAAAACATCTCTAGCTGCACACGACTCATCGCGCATGCGCATGTATACTACTATATATATACGAACAGTCAATACATTGAGATACACCGTAATTAATATAAAGCTAAAATGAACTATTAGATGCAATTTTGTATTATCAGATATTTGTGTCAGAATTGATCAGACATTTTGTATGTTATCAGATAAAACTTATAGAAACACTCGTAGCTATAAATTTATGCAAGCGTACACTCAAGACGGGCGAGAACGACTGCCTGGCCGGCCACCAGCCCGACAGACCCACTTGACGCAAATCGTTAGGAAATAGAAATGTTTAATGATTGATTGGTGCATGTATACAGATTGCGATGTCAGTAAGATGTGTGCTAATCTCGTCTTAGTCCATCAGAGCAGGTGGCTAAGGACTGTCACAGATAAGAAGTATATATAGTTATTAACAGTATCGCGATCAGTATTTGCTTTGCTGTAGGTTTCAGCTTTTACTATTTACTTTGCCCGCAGGTGAGTGAGTCGTGTTTTTCTTTAAGCGATTGCGATAGCATTATCATATTTATGCATAAGATTTTCGCTCGTCTCTATCGTCATGCAGTGCAGGTAGCGCGAGAACCACACGATTATCATCGCAGCTACAGTATACCTACACCTTTAGCTGTACGATAGACGAGCTGGAACCGCTAGCGTCGCTTCCCTCCCAGCGAATGCCTCCTCGGGAAAGTTCTAGGTAATAGAGCTTTTGTACGATATCGTCGATTCCTCTTAATATAAGATCGAGCATGCGAGCTCAGAGGCGTCAGCGTACCGGGTGTGATGTGCTTGTTAAGTCCAGTCACGGTCAAATTCACATAAGGATATTAACATTAGTACTACCGTACTAATTACATTATCAGCTTTCACAGCAGATCACACACATCATACTGTAGATGTGCACTGTAGATCCGACTCAACATTCACCAGATTATTACCATTTAGACATTCATGTGCCTGGTAAAATAAACACCGTGTTAGGTGAGCGAGAGAATATATATATATATATATATAGTTTAAACATGAGAACGTTAGTGTCGTGCGAGTATATCCCCATTATGTTTCCCTGAATGCGGGGAAGAATCCCGGTGACAGATTGAGCGTGAAATCTAGCGTCGCTGATGCTTAGTGCGATAATATACGGCCCGCGTTCCGTATACGTAGATGAAAGTAATGCTATACGCCAGCGACAAAGCGGCAGCGGGTAAGGTATAGCACGCATCGGTCGAGCGCGTCTGGAAAGCTGGCTGGTCGCGGGCGCATTTCTGCGCGTTGCTGTGGCAATGCTTTTTATGCTTGCACAAAACCGTGTGAAATTGGATTGGGAGGCTGTCTCATCAACTTTCACAACGGGCTAATTTTCCACTTACGCCATTTATCCGAGTTACTTGACTCTATTTACGTTTGACTTAAGTGGATGAAACGGCAGCTCACGTCGGGAGTTATTCCGCTGGCGAGCTATGAAAGATTCGTGGCGGCGTTGGTGACGGTGCGCCTGAGTAGGATCAGAGAGGCGTGAGTGATTTCGTACGGCCACATTAACCCGAGAAAAGGTCGACTAATGAGATTATACATATTTATGCTCTCCCTCTCTTTCTCTCGCCGGATATGATTGTGCATGTTGTGGTACTGGGGCTTCCAGGGCTTAGCAGCCATCAGTTACAATAACAGCGCAAACCCGGCGGTGTCTGACTGTGCAATGGTCTACGTATACGGGGCTGCTGTTTTTGTATCCATACTAGGCCTCTCTTTACCTGCGCTTCACGCTTCAAGCTGATTCACGCTTCATTAATTATATTGAGAGCGAAGCTAACAGTGTTAATGGAAGTATTCGGAGCAGGTTATGCAACTACAGAGTGAAATTTAGAGGGGGGGGGGGGTCGGTCGAACCAGAGTTTCGCGCGATCTGTAAAATTTCTGCCTACGCATTCTCGTGCCTGCGTCCATTAGAGTTGTGAACGGGTCTAATAAAGAGACACGTATACATATGCAAACACACGCGCGCGCTTGTGTATACCCTCAAGCGTGCACGCACGTAAGCAGTAACGTACTTGTAAAGCCCAAGTTTACACGCACACTCACACGCGCACTGATACATACACATACACGCAAACGCAAACAAATGCACGCTTACTTAAACGCGCACGCACACGTACACGCACACACGCATGCACACACGCATGCACACACACACACACACACACACACACACACACACACACACACACACACACACACACACACACACACACACACACACACACACACACACACACACACACACACACACACACACACACATACACATACACACACATGCACCAGCTTTCTCAATCACACACGCGTGCTCGGGAAACGCAAAACAGCGTGGCCAATATTGAGTGAATGCGACTCAATCTGCCGTCGTGTCGGCTACCGGTCGACAACTGACAAAATGATTATAATATCAGAATAATTGCATCATGTGTATCTAAAGGCCTAATCGCTTCATTCACGGCATTAGGCGATATCGTGTGATTACGCAGCTAATGCACTTCGACGATCGATCGGCGGCTGCTTTGTCCGGGGCTGCGGTTTGAGCGCGCGATCCGGCCCCCGCGTGCGTTCAGCGCGTCGGCCGCGCTGCGTGCTGCGTGCGCGATGCGTCGCCGTCACTGTCGCGCCGAAACGCGGCGTCAGCGAATGCTAGACCCCCGCACGCGAACGCCGGCGTCGGACCTGCGGAGGACGACGACGTTGGCGATGGCGTCAACCACGACGATGATCATGACGACGTCAACAACGACGACGGTGACGACGATTATGACGACGCCGACGACGATAAAAACAATGACGATGGCGATGATGATGACGATGACGATGATGATGTAAAGATGACGAAGACGACGCCGCTGACGACGACGATGATGTTGGCGATGATGGCGACGATGTTGATGACGATAACGATGACGACGACGTGAAAATACCCGCATCCGTGCGCGAAATGTGTTTGGGTACTATACGTATATAATAGCGCAGGAGTGCATTTACTGTAATTTGTAATAGTTCGAGCGAATTAGGCCGCTCATGTACGCCAATGGAAGTATAAACTCTCCGTTTTTTTTATTATTATTCTGCACCTGCCTCTTTGTATGATACGTTCTTTCTCTACGTATGATCTTTTCTACCTTGGTTAAGTCTAGATGATGTCATAACGCCCCGGGTTAACGTCATGTGAAGCGAACGCTTATGGCATTAATCGAGTAAACTGGAGAGCAATAGCGATAACACGTGAAAGCGGCGGATCCGCTAAATAATATGAGACGTATTCTTCAAGCGTCAGCCCGAGTGCCGATGAGTGAGCGAAACGTGGCGTCACATCGCCACTCGAACTCTGCACAACCCGGATTAACCTGTGCTAACTCCAGCCTGCCAACCGAGCGTGCTGCCGTCTCTACGCCTGCACACACGTAGAGCCTCGGTAATCCTGCAATAATAATCACATGGGAAAATTGTGGCGAAAACGGAGAGAGATAGGGTAGGGCGAAGCGAGACCGAAAGAGCGAGACAGAGAGAACGAGGATGAGAACAGGAGCATGAGAGCGAGAGAGTGCGATTAAAAAGAAAGACCGACAAAGAGAGAGAGGGAGAGATAGATAGAGAGCGAGAGAGAAAGAGAGAGAGAGAGAGAGAGAGAAAGAGAGAGAGAGAGAGAGATAAATAGATAGAGAGAGAGATAGATAGATAGATAGATAGAGAAAGAGATAGACATAGAGAGAGACAGAGAGAGAGAGAG
>NW_014577838.1:28319-35282 GCF_000485595.1 Priapulus caudatus
AGGAAAAGTAAAGATATTTTCAGAATCAGCACGTCTGGGAGGTGGTTCTGGCTGAAACAAAATTTTTTTTAAGTCAAAGTTAAAAATGCGTAAAAATCCTATTCATCAATAGATGGCGGTGCGTACAAATTAACACCACGTACGTGTGAATCCATGGTTATACCCTTAACAACAGCGCAGTGGCCTAATCGCTAGAACATCCGTCTCCTACACCGGGATTCCAGGTTCTAGTCCCAGCTGGGGAACTTATTTTCCCCCTTTTCCCTTTACCTACCTCTTTAGTCTGTATTATTTTTAATTTTTTAATTTTTAATTGTTACTTTTTATTTTTTATTTTTAATGTCTTTTATTTTGATTTCTTATTATTTTTTTCTGTTTGGGATGGGATGGCATGGCATGGGATGGCATGCGATGGCATGGAATGGGATGGGATGGCATGGCATGGCATGAGATGGGATGGGATGGGATGCGGTGCGATGGGATGCGGTGCGATGGGATGGCATGGCATGGCATGGCATGGCATGGCATGGCATGAGATGGGATGGGATGGGATGGGATGGGATATGGGATGGGATGAGATGCGGTGCGATGGGATGGGATGGGAGGGATGGCATGGAATGGGATGGATGCATGCATGCATGGATGGATGCATGGATAGATAGATAGTTAGACTTTTTGGGGTATTTTCCTTTAAACCAAGCGGTCACCAACTGAGTAACGCCACTGATTTCCCCGTGCAACGCCGGGTATCCCGCCAGTATATATATATATATATACGCCACATCCTGAAGGGATGGGTGGATGATGGATTCTAGAAACTGGTAATAAGCATTGTAATAGCAGTGACGACATCTTCGGATCCTCTGTGGCCATGCACGCTGTTTGTGTTACGGGTATCTGACCGTGGCTAATGTGACCGCCATGTTGATTCCCCATCGCATTGAAACATCGAGAGACGTGTCGTTTCATTATTGATATGATTTAAAATTTACTATCAATCACTGTTCACAGCGTCTGTACAGAAGCATTTCTAACAATAAATAAAACATTATATCCTCGCTAGGCGGCGATAGTGTAGCACACGTCACACGTTCCCCGGATGTAGAAATCTGTACACCGATATCAATGGCGGAATAAATAGCGAGCATTGAGAAAATTTAGGACAATAACATAATTTCTGCTCAGATATTGTTCCTTTTTCGCGATTCGTAAACACAGCGATTACGAATAAAATATAATCGATTTATAAATTAATATCAGGTCTATGTCTTTCACGGGTAAAATACAACAACGTATACTTACGCAGGCCGTAATATAATACATGGTAGGTTTACGAAATGGTCAATCATTAAAAATTCGTAGAATTACGGAATAAATAAACTTTCGGACATCGTTATATAAGCATTTTTAGGCGCGCGCGTGTGTGTGTGTGTGTGCGTGTGTGTGTGTGTGTGTGCGCGCGTGTGTGTGCGTGTGTGTGCGTGTGTGTGTGTGCGTTCATGCGTGCATGCGTGCATGTGTGCGTGTGTGTGCGTGCATGCGTGCATGTGTGTGTGTGAGGGGGTGTAGCGGTCTGCTACACACACGCGGCCGTCTCGCTCGCTCTCACCACCAGCGCGGCTGCGGATGCATCAGTGGGTGCGTGTAGCTCGGCATGACGTTCATGTTGTCCATGCTGTTCATGCTGTTCATGGCGTTCATGCTGTTCATGGCGTTCACGCCGTACGAGTTCACACCGTTCATCGGATGCATGGCGCCGATGCTGCTCATGCACTGCGACGTCAGCGGCGCCTGGAAAGACATGGATAGGTCCGACTGTATCGCAGCCTGCGACTTGGTGATGCCGTTGAGACACGGCTTGCCGTCGCGCACGAGCACGGGCACGGCGACGCGGCGCGGCGACGGCAGCGGGTTCATCTCGAGCCCCTTCTCGGCGCGCGCCTTCTTGCACTTGTAGCGGTGATTCTGGAACCAGATCTTCACCTGCGTCGGCGTCAGCCGAATGATGCTCGCCAGGTGTTCGCGCTCGGGCGCCGACAGGTAGCGCTGCTGTCGGAAGCGTCGCTCAAGCTCGTACGTCTGCGCCTTCGAGAAGAGCACGCGTCGCTTGCGCTTCTTGTTCGGCTGCTCGCTACCCTGAGCATCGCCCCCGCCGCCGCCGCCGCCCGCTTTCGACTCGGCCTTCTCCTCCGAATCGTGGCCGTGCTCGCTAGAGTCACTCAGACTGCAGTCACTGTCCGTCGTCTTCGGCGTGTCCGGTGTCGCCGACCCGGGCACGGAGGCGGGCGCCGGCGACGCCATACACGACCCCGTCAGCGCGGCCGGCTCCAGTAAGGAGGGCGTGCCCCGATGTAACGACGGAGGAGCCGGATGAGGCGGAGGAGGAGGCGGATGAGGTTGGTCGCGTGGCACTGGCATCTCTGGCAGGCGGCACGCTGGCATTGCAGCGCATCGCACGTGATTCGGCAGCGAGATGTCGAGGCTGGCCGCTATTGAGGTATTGCTGTGGACGGACGGTAGTCCGCTGCCCGGTACGGCTGCAAAACAACGAGAAGACGAGATAAGCGTGGGAATCGTAAGGTCGTAGCTGCAGACGACTCGATCCTGCGTTATGCCCCCCCCCCCCCCTATGCGAAAATATTCATCGTCGTACATCGTCACCATAACCCTAACTTTAACCCTAACCTCACCCCTAAATCGTCACCATAACCATATCTTTAACCCTAACCTTACCCCTAAATCGTCACAATAACCTTAACTTTAACCCTAACCTCACCCCTAAATCACCCTAAATCGTCACCATAACCATATCTTTAACCCTAACCTTACCCCTAAATCGTCACAATAACCTTAACTTTAACCCTAACCTCACCCCTAAATCATCACCCTAACCCTATCCATATTTCTGTCAATAAGCCTAACCCTAGCCTTGCCCCCCCCTATAACTCTAGCTCTTGCCTAACACTAACATCAAGCCTAACCCTATACTTTACCTAACCCTAACCCTACTCCTAACCTTATTCCTAACGTAACCCTAACCCGCACATTATATTTAACCCTATAACCCTAAAACTGACCCCAACCCTGATAATAATAACTTCCCTAATCAATCATAATTAATAATAAGAAATAATCAATCAAACTTTGCTAACCCATACCCATATCTAACTCTAAACTAACCATAATCCTAACCTACTCTTAACCTCACATCATGTATGCACGGTGGGTCGGCGTTAGTGGGTTGGGGGGGGGGAGTCCTAAAGTAGGAATGCACCCTTGCTGTCGCCCATCGTAAATGATATAATCGCGTGAATATCAGTTGCTAAAGATACAATAAGCTCTGCCCTGCAGTTAACAGTCTTTCTTCTTCGAACGCTATGAGCCGAGTCGAAGATTTAAATAAAGTTTCAAGTGTAAGCTAACAACTTAACGGACAGCGATTATATGAACGCAGTCGTCTATGCACTTAAAATCGGATACGGAGTTAATGTTGTTGAGTTAAGCGCGTTTTATCTGCTGACTAAATATTTACGCGCGGCCGTTTTCGACCAAGGTGCATATTGTTATTATTTTACACACGATAAAAATTCGATTTCACGTCTAGAACTTGTGTCGCGTTACTTGTGGATCGTAACGACATTAACTCATGATAATAAATCAATGATGCAGAAGTCTCATTTGCTATACGAACAATACGATTGTTATCTATTCCCCTTTCTAAACTGCAGAGCGATTACATTTCCATTTCGCGAGATTATACCGCTGTTAAACTATATAAATGGCACTAATTGGGCAGACGTTGCAGAATAATTCGTTATTAGCACATGTACACGACGCAGACAAGGAGGTACATAGCGTATAGACTTTATTATTATCATCACCGTTATCGTTTATATCACTGTAGCAGACGTAACCCACTTGATATTTCCCTTTGTGACTATATGGTGTTATTACATGTAAGACAACAGGTATATGCACGAATTCCCGTTGTATTCATAGCTATCTACGAGTTTTCAGCAGTGAGAATGTCCAAGGTATGGAGCAAGTACAGAATGAAATGAAGGGCTCGTCACTTAAATTCACGCTAAGAGTATTTTTAAATGGCGACAGGAAAGCAATAGGCGCGAGGGACAGCAAGCTAGAGAGGCGCATGATGAATTTTTCATACGAGCCTTTGCCGATAACAAAAAACGTATATCCAAACAAAGATCTATATGTCGTAGCGCGACGTTATACGAACAAGTGAAATGCCATCATCAATTATGGACGACTACCTATACCACCACTTCATCGTGATATGAGAAACGTGTACCGGCTAGTTATTCACGAGTTGAGAAAAATAAAAACCTAAAAACGACGTTTACACGTCACTATATACACGCACGCCGCGCTCACGTATACACGTGTCGTCAATTGTGACTTCATTAAGCGCGCAGTGTGATTCTCCATAACATGAATCGAAAGTTGCCGAACGATTTCTTTCACAGCTTGTCGTGGCGATGATGATAACTGGCTGTATGGGCAGCGACGGTGCGAGCGCGAAGAACACGTTAGGTTGCGTGATACACGCAGCTGCCGTCTGTGGAAGATGAGAGCGTCACTTCTAATTTTTATCTATCGCCGTCTTCGCTCGATATACGAACGGTTTCGTTGACGCTCCGTCAATTGTTCATCACTATTATTGTTATTTAGTTGCGGCGGGCGAGATGGCTGGACGTATTGACGGCTCCTTTTTAGAGCGGCGCGCTGCGATTCCTGTCAAGATATTTACTGCTTCGTAAGGAAGAGTGTAGGTTTCAGCAGAGCCCGTTGGTAGGATCTCCAGCCAATCTGCTTGCCGGTAGCGGCGACGTGACCGTGCACACACACACACACACGCGCGCAGACACGCACACACACGCGCACAACACGCACGCACGCACACACACACACACACATACACACACACACACACTACCACATACACACACACACAACATGCCACACACACGCCACACACACACACACAGACACACCACACACACAACACACACACACACACACCCACACACGAAACAACAACGAACACACACACACACAACACCACACACACACACACACGCGCGCGCACAACATCGGCATATTCTAGCACAAAACGGTATGGTGTGGACGACGACGACGACGACGACGACGACGACGACGAAAACGACGACGAACGACGATGCACAATGTACGATGACGATTGTACAACGACGACCAAAAGACGACGATGTCTTACGATGATTAATGATGGCGTCGACGCGACAACGTAATGTATGATGATGATGATGATGATGAAAACAACGACGATGATGATGATGATGATGATGATGATGATGGTGGTGGTGGTGGTGGTGATGATGATGATGATGATGATGATGATGATGATGATGGTGGTGGTGGTGGTGGTGGTGGTGGTGATGATGATGGTGAAAACGACGACGATGCGATAGTAGCGGTGAGGGCGGTGCACCTGACGGTGATGGCATCACACCGGAGGAGGTTCTTCGAGTCTGTTTCGGTAACACTTCCACGTCCTTAAATTCCATGCCAGCAATTACGAGGTAATTCTGTCATCGTGCTCTCTGCCTAGGTGTAGTCTGCGCATGGCGCATTTTTAACGCGATTATCGGAATTATTGGAATAAAAGCGGATACGACAGAGCTAATGACATTGGTGGTCATACATGGCTTACTATTCCATTACTTTACCTGCCGACACAGCGTATCGCCGCCTTGCATATTCACTACACACTTATTCATGCTTTCACTCCGTAATATTTCCTGACAGACAGATGCGGGGGCTTATTAAAACAAGATGTATTTAGTTTCAAAACATTTGTGCGCGTTTCTTCGTTTCTCTTCTGCACCGTATTATTGACAAGTATACAAATATTGTCTCTGGCGGATCATAAATTAAACATATGCGCACTCACTTAATTATATAGTCGTATTAATATTAACATTGTTATACGAGTAAACGTCGTAATGGTGCTGTTATCAGCACAAAACATGGCGTGGTTGTATAATTTATAATGACTCTCCTACCTTGCCATATCTGGAATTTTATTCGCTTTAAAGTCGTGAAACTCAACTTGTTCGCGATGTCCGCCGGCGTAGCGACAGAAACACAAAGTCTACATGCATTCGACGGTGCGTAAATGTAGAGGTAATCTTCCGTCGTTAAGCTAATTTTAATTACAAACTTTCTCTATCTTAACTATTGATTATTATGAATCGCAATTTGTTAATTAACGGGTTCATTGTACGTTGCGTTGTCGGCACGCATGCGATGAGTAGCACGATCTGCATATGGGGTTTAGTTCTACTACCTGTTTAATCACTAAGTTACTCATTCTTAATTATAATGAAAACATTTACGCTCCGTTCCTCAATTCTGTTTGCTCTTTTGTTTTTCGTTTACTGGGCGTCGCGGCTATTTTTCCTGATATAGATTAGCGAGTGTCTTTCAACATTATTACTGTAATTACAACACCTGCCTACCTGTAGATATGGCACTCTAATTTCGTAAAAAGCAAATCGATATGAGGCGTTATACAGTAATTGTTTGTTTATAAAGGGCTCAGGGATTTGATACTAACTAGTAGATTTATACAATATCGTGATGCTCGCCGCTTATTTTTTTATTTTAAAAACCCGATGAATTTCAGTGTTTACGCACGCATGGTCGCACGAACACACGCACGCACGCACGCACGCACACGCGCACGCATGCTCGCACGAACACACGCACGCACGCACGCACGCACACGCGCACGCATGCTCGCACGAACACACGCACGCACGCACGCAGGCACACACGCACGCATGCTCGCACGAACACACACCTCACACACCACACACACGCACGCTCTAAAGTACAAACACATACGCGCCCACACATGCACACACGTACACACCCACGCACGCACGTGCGCGCGCGCAC
>NW_014577838.1:36188-37623 GCF_000485595.1 Priapulus caudatus
ATATATGTATATATATATATATATATAACGCGCACATACACACACCAAAATAAATTTTAAACACCAAATTCAATTTGCTCTGTGAATTTTTTAGCGCACACAACACACTCCTGCCAGCATGTTTGCTGTTCATTACTAACACGAGAAGTTTTGTAATGCACTTTACAACTTGAGCTATTGATGATGGCATAGCTGCTGCCAATTACGACGAGAGACTTTAATATAGAAGTACTGTTATAACACAAAGAGCACACACAAAATGCACGCACACACAGAACGCACGCATACACATGCACGCGCACACACGTCACACGCACGCACGCACACACACGTACGGAGGCACACACGCACATACACACACCACACGCACGCGCGCACACACACAGTGATGTGCTTATACGAATTTGTTAAACCTTAATTTTTAATTCGAGATTTAGATGTACAGTGGGTGATTCGTGTAGCCATTATTATCTCGATTTAATATATAGATAATGCCAGGTGATAATATTTCATTTCTGCATTTGAATCACCAATAACGTACTTTGCTATATTATGTATAAATAGGCTGTGTAATTGCAAAGTCAAACGCCTGCAATTTTTATACGCGACACCACAATTGAATTATAATTAATTTCATTGAATTTTACTTTTTATCCCCTGCCGCGATTAAACAGAGAGCTGGTCTATACTATAACCCTACCTGCGGTACGCACCTGTTCGTCTGGTTGGGACGTGTGTATGTACAGGGCCGAGTTTTCACCGTAGATGTTGGAAACTGGAATTGATTTTTGTCACCTGGGTGCAGATGTATTGAACACATTTGCATGCCGTAGGCATCCCCAAGACAACCATGAGCGGGTTAATAAATCCAACTCCGTAGTTTGCAGAACAAAAAAAGAACGTTGGACCTCGTGTCCATGAATGTAGTTGGTGTTATATTGCGCTGTAAAACCCGCAGGGAATTTTTAATGATAATTATCTAAGCAGCACTTGACTGGCGGATGATGAGTATTGAAGAGAAAAATCCATAGTGTAACCGGATCAACTGAAGCGTATAAAAACAGGTGTAATTCCTTGCGGCCGAGAGCACCGTTCTATCGCACACAACTAAACGCATTAACACACCGCTTCGGAAATTTTTCGTCTAGCTAAATTGAAACATTGTAATCGACTCGCAGAAAATTCAATAGTCCGATTCGCTGAACATCATTTGGCGGGCGCCTTAAAACCTGCACAGCGGTAGGGTGTACCCACTTGCACACGCGCGTTATACCTCTGTATCTCGTTTCTATTTGCGACCGGTGTTTTTTTAAATTAATTTATGACGTTATTATAGCGCGACACATTCCTGTGACCCGCATATGCATGGCTCGCTCGTTAATGACTTTGACTTTGACAATATATATATATATATATATGTGTGTGTGTGTGTGTG
>NW_014577838.1:38029-43017 GCF_000485595.1 Priapulus caudatus
GTGTGTGTGTGTGTGTGTGTGTGTGTGTGTTGTGTGTGTGTGTGTGTGTGTGTGTGTGTGTATGTGTGTGTGTTTGTTTGTTTGTGTGTGTGTATGTGCGCGTGTGTATGTGTGTGCGTCTGCGTATGTGTGTGCGTGTGCGTGTGGGTCTGTACGTGCGTGTGCGTGTGTGCGTGTGTGCGTGTGGGTCTGTATGTGGGTGTGCGTGCGCGAGCGTGGGTGTATAATCCAAGACGTATTTGCTCCAGGCCTAGCGTCCTTACTTGTACACATTGCTCGATTTATAAGCGCCGTGCCGCGCGCTGGCGTACCTGTATACTATACTATATAGCGGTTATATACGACTCTATCACCACGACGCCCGTCTCGTACTCTGACCCTTTATTGACACGACATTAACATCACCCCGCGTTTTCTGTATCGCGGTATATATGGTGGTGCCCAGGAGAGACGGGGGATCGGACTGTTGACCGACTTACACCGACCGTTATGCTGCAGAGAGGTCCGCATACTTGACTCGATACTTACGATTGTAGGCGGCGATGGACTCCGTACTGTGCAGCCAGTTTGCGTACGGACTGTCTCCGTCCTCGTAGTAGCCCGACAAGTTCTGGCCGACGCCGGCTAGCAGGCCGTCGGTCGTCAGCACGGCCGTGTTGTCGACGACGACCGACCGGAATCCGTCTTTCGGATCCTGAAAATTCAGGATGTCCTTGACGGAGAAGCTGCTTGTCTTCGGTCCGGTGAGTGCCATCGCGGTGTAGCGGTGGCGGTGAGGTGGGTGCGGCCACGTGGCTGTCCCCGAGCGTGGCACTCGTTCCTGTACGAACACGACACACGGGAAATAAACTCAGCAGCCGATCATCGGGTGAACACGCCGATGTTGTTGTTTTTTGGTTGTCTACACAGCAACCGATACAGAAGAAGACGTTCTCAGCTATAAGGCGTTATGTGTACGAGGTGCGCCGTACGGTCACCGTAGAAACACGCGCACACACACACATACATACATGTACACACGTACACACGTACACACGCGTGGCGGTGAGGCTACATGTCGCTCACCGTGGCCCGTCGCGCGATATATGCGGCGGTAAACTGAGGTAGATTGGCAAGGTGATTGCGTACACTACCCCCGCTGCTGCTCAATAGATGGACGCTAGGGCGGGGACGTGTCAACAGCCAGTGGCAACGCAGTGCATGCCAAACAGCTGCACGGCCTGGCGATTGGCCGAGGGGCTATCGATATACGGCTACACGGCTTTAATAGGCAAATCCCAGCGTGCTCGGAGCAAGGCAGGTAAATCACATTATCAGCAACACGAAGTCAGCTGACTGCGGCTAGAATCGGTGTGTGTGTGTGCGTGCGTGCGTGCGTGTGTGCGTGCGTGCGTGCGTGCGTGCGTGTGTGTGTGCGCGCGCGTGTGTGTGTTTGTGTGTGTGTGTGTGTGTGTGTGTGTGTGTGTGTGTGTGTGTGTGTGTGTGTGTGTGTGTGTGTGTGTGTGTGTAATGTGTGTGTGGTGATGTGTGATGTGCATGTGTGTACTGTCCCGTTGATGTGGTGAAGTGTTGTGTGTCCTGTGCTGTTACGATTGAGTTTAGACCGCTAATCCGACACCTGCTCGTTGACAGTAAGTTCGGCTTTCTCACAAGCGATAGTCCCCTCGGTCGACACAGTATATGATACGTCTGCTGAAACGATCTTTTGCGGCTAAGACTATAAATGCGATTACACAGCAACGGCCTAACCTACCCCTGTTTCGAGTCAAATAGAGAAGGGAAGCGGGAGAGAGTGATGGGGGAGAACCTGAGACAGAGACAGAGACGGACAAAGGAGAAGAGAGAGAGAGATAGATAGATAGATAGATAGATAGATAGGATAGTGATAGAATAGGATAGTAGATTAGATAGCATAAGAGAGAGGAGAGAGCAGGCGCTGGAAGTGAGAGATCGAGGGAGAGGAGAGAGGAAGCGAGAGGAGAACGAGACAGGAGAGAGAGAGAAAGATGAGAGAGAGAGAGAAGAGAAATGAGAATAGAGAGAGGATGGAGACGAGCAGAGAGAGAGCGAGAGAGAGAGAAGAGAGGAGAAGGAGAAGAGACGAGAGAAAGACGAGAGAAGAGATGAGAGCAGAGAAGGGAGAGAGAGAGAGAAAAGATTCTTTCTGGAGAAGAGAAGAGGAGACCGAGACGAGAGAGAGAGAGAGAGAGAGATGAGAGTTAAATACAATGGCAAAGTCCATTTAGTATTTACAGCGCACTGTTTGTTGTGACATTTTTATAAAGTTTTATTATAAAGTTATAAGTTATAAAGTTTATCTAAGTTATAAGTTATAAAGTTATTAAGTTATATTATATCTTATAAGTTATTATTATATTATAAAGTTTATAAAGTTTATAACTTTATAAAAGTTATAAAGTTATATACATCATATTGATAACATTTATAAAGCATTTACGTAAGATAACCGCTTCTCTATATTGGATATAGTATATTGTATAGATTACATTCAGATAGTATAAGTATTATATATGATAATATATATATATCTATATTATATATATATATAAGAGAGAAAACAGAGAGGAGCGTGGGAATATAGCGACGGGAGGAGGAAAGAGCGGGAAATTAACTAGGCGTGAGAGGATCACTAGTCATGTTAGATACCGTTCATGGTCTTATAGTTATAAAGATATGACAACACAATTTTTATATTTGATTGATGTTATGTGTTATGAATCATTTTTGGGTGTTTGTGTGTTTTTCTTTAAATTTATATATATTTTAAGAGCTACATAATAGATAAACTCTATTATGTATCTACTGCCTATATATACTATATCATTAATATATATCATAGAGAGAGGGATAAATAGATAGATAGATAGATAGATAGATAGATAGATAGATAGATAGATAGATAGATATAGATATAGATATAGATATAGATATAGATATAGATATAGATATAGATAGATATAGGTATAGATATAGATATAGTTATAGATATATATATAGATATAGATATAGTTATATATATATATATATATATATATATTATATATATATATATATATATAGATATAGAAATAAATATAGATATAGATATAGATATAGATATAGATATAGATATAGATATAGATATAGATATAGATATAGATATAAATACAGATATAGATAAAGATATAGATCTGTTCAAATATCATTGCTTCAAATAAGTTTTAACAACGAATAACCGTGAATCCGTTGACACGTGAATCGGCAAGATTTTACACTGCTCGTATACTTCAGACGCAGCGTGTTGCATTTCGGAATATTTAAGCGCATACGCACAACGGCCCGAGTTCTATATTGTATAATTGACAACAAAAGCCTCGAGAGTCAAGTAGATTAGCTTGAATGAGGCACCCAGGTATTACCGGCAAGCGTTTCAAGCAGGTTTTTGAAAAGCAGCGCACACAAGCACGTTGCAGCGTTATTCTCTGCGAGTCAGTCGCACGTAGGTGCTTATGGCTACCGGTACCGTTGTCCTGGCGACGGGTCCGCGCGTGCGACAGCGAAATGACGCCCGCAATGATATCGCAATTTCCGGACAACCGGCGATGACTCCCCCCTCCCCCCCACCGCGCTAATCCCGACAACATGTGTCTAGTCATAGCTAGTGCCGCTGATGAGGCGCGGGATCTTTGTTGCACCGTGTAGGTGAGTGCTCCCCCGGGGAGGCGGGTCAAGGAGATGGTAGGTCGTCGCTGCATACGTAACGCGGGGGAGGGAGAGAGAGGGGGCGTGCGGCGGGGTTGCACGGCGGCACGCGCGCGTGCGGTAGCGGGAACTTCCGAGTGCGCGCCCTGCCGCCACCTCCACGACCGCCCCACCTCCACATTCATTGTCACATCCATTCTCATCTTAACTCCCATCATCTCCATCTCAGAGATAGAGAGAGAAAGAGAGAGAGAAAAAGAGAGAGAGAGAGAGAGCGCGCGAGAGAGAGAGCGCGCGAGAGAGAGAGCGAGAGAGATAATAGACATTGAGATAGTTTACATAGCTATGTGTATGTGTCCGGCGCGATCTGTCGCAATCGTGCGCATATTGTTTTCGCTTGCTTTCGGAATAGCGTTAGTCACGCTGCTTGCCGCGATTCCACTACGTACGTATTCTACTAACCAAATATACTCACGCGTAACTATCAACCGACCGAGATTTGTAAATATGCGACATTCGTTCGTACTGTTAGTTCTGCGGCGGAGATGCAACGCATTTTGCGTTAGCGTTGCGCCCGCGAGTGAAAATTCGTAGCCACGGAGGGAAATGTTACGATACGCATTGTTCGTATGCTGTGGTTCACATGCGGTTTCGCGCTCGAGCAAAAATGGCGGCAGTACAATGGAGTTTAACCTCCGATGTCCATCATGTGCTGCGTACGCGCAATAATGACGGCAGCAGGCATTCTTATTTAAATGCTTTATTGCACTCTAAGAAAACACTAATTTGCACAATAATTCGGGGATTGGCAAACCATATTTATATTATATTGGAACAAATTAGTCTATAATAAGCTATTTTGACTCATTCATAAAAGAAATAGTGTAATGGTAGCCACACAAAGGTGACTGATATGTGAAAAACTCGTTCAACAAAAGCTTCATGTCGCTAGCGGGGTAAAAGGATGCAGGTGGCCGTAGCCTTTGACGTTCTGTGCGCGTTTCGGTGCAATGATAAACCAACTGTAATGGTCGCTATACAATTACAACAATCGATATGAGCTCCAACGACTAGTTACCATGTATATGGGGAGCCAGGCCGTTTTTAGAGGTTGAGCTCATTGTAAATTGTTTACTGTTTTAATAGCATATAGACAGAGAACGTACACACATACAGGGAACGCACGCAAGCATTCGTGCACGCAGTCAGGCACTTTGTATATATATATATATATATATATATTTATTTATTTATATATATGCACACACATGTATATATATATATAT
>NW_014577838.1:43027-55097 GCF_000485595.1 Priapulus caudatus
ATCTATCTAGCTATCTATCTATCTATCTATTTATTTATTTATCTATCTATCTATCTATCTATCTATCTATCTATCTATCTATCTATCTATCTATCTATCTATCTTATCTATCTATCTATCTATCTATCTATCTATCTATCTATCTATCTATCTATCTATCTATCTATCTATCTATCTATCTATCTATCTATCTATCTATCTATCTATCTATCTATTTATCTATCTATCTATCTATCTTATCTATATATCTATCTATCTATCTATCTATCTATCTATCTATCTATCTATCTATCTATCTATCTATCTATCTATCTATCTATCTATCTAGTGTACTTTTAGTAACAGTAAAGCAAGCCAGTGCAAGCTGAATCTTGTTTGGACAATGTTGCTGCAGGGGCCCGTTGATTTAATGCTGCTGCAGGCACCAATTTTTCACCATGTTTGGCCTCATTTTGTCCTCCTGCAACCTCAGATAACCTCGGAGGTCAAATCCGATGTGCCCATGACATTCAACATCGAAAATTACCCCTACTGGACGTCATTGGACATTTCTAGAGTGCTCCATATTGATTTACATTGAGAACAGACAAACAAACAGACATACATTCACAAATATGTATTAGATATATCATTGTTTTTTAACGTCATCCGTCATAACGTCATACGTCACAGGATGATTTTGATATAATAATGTGATAATTGGAATACCTACTCATCGTTCGATTGCCTTTTCCTTGTTTAATAATATCTGTTTCATACCTCGTTTTTAAAATGGCATTGTTGATCTAGTGATTAAGTGAGGTTTATCAAACTAAACACGTCCTAGTTCTTGCGGCCAGTGATCGGTTACAGTTATAGGCACTTCATCTTATCATCTTAATATAATCTAGCCTGCTCCTCCCACCAAGACACTAACATATGAGTTCTTGTTGCGGTACAATTAAGAGTTACGCAGCTTTGGGTTATGTCTGGTTAGATCGCTATGTTTTAGGTGTTTTAAGATTCGATGTAAATAACATTGCTAGGGTCAGTGATATTACACTTGGCGATGATATACGAATATGAATCTCTCTTTCTCCCCCTCTCTCTATGTACTGCAAATATCTTTGCATCCTAAAAATTCGGAACGTCGAAGAGAATGACGAAAAATCGGCTCCATTGATTGTCATGGTCATACGGAATCGTGAAATAGCAGTAATCACTTGCTTTGTTCTCGCGATTTCTGCCCGAAAAAGTTTACAATGATTAATAAGTCGCGCACAGCATGGCTTAGATCGAACGAGTTTAAAAAGACCAGTTAATACATGACATGGGTTGACTCGCACACAATGTTGTCAATTACGTATGAATGCGCGCAATTTCAAGGTAATACGCGACGACTGGCCCTGGCTATCAGTAAGCCTTTTTTAGACCAGTGTTTTTCTTTAAATTCACGATCTTTGGGATGTGAATGAATGCTCTCGAAATAAAAAAGTTTAATACGAACAAGAATAGTTATAAATTGCCATCTGAAAAAAACCCTTTCAGACACTGATTATATATAGATTATGAGGCATTTTACTAAAAGCCAAAGATCATAAAAATGTGCTGAACTCCATCTCGTGATTTGACCAGAAACGATGAAATAAATGTGATAGGGCTAGCCTATAGCCATTTCTTACATTTTCAACTTACACCAACGTATACCATGCAAGCACTATTGCACACCATCCAGACAGAACTAATTAGTTATATAATCGGGTATTATGTATATTAGGCACACATCTTACATACGGTATATATTTAGGGTACATTTTAGGTATATCTTTAAGGTGTATCTTTTAGTTATATCTTCGGCATATCTTAGGTATATTATTTGGGCATATTCATTTTTGTTACGCTCTAACCCATTGAGAGTATCGAGTAATTCTCGGGAATTTGTGTGCAATAATTTCCATCATCACTTCTAATTAAATAGAGCCATCGCTTGATAGCACTCAAAAGTGGGCGGTTATTGACCGTTGAAGCTGACCATGCATTAATTGACTGATAATAACGCAGATAATTAGCGCGTTCTGCGCGCAATTATAGTCAACCCTGTGTATAGCGGCCAAACCGTCGTAACCGGTATTAACCCGTCGCTAACGGCTAAAGGCGTCCCTACTAGTAACGTGAGAGAAACAACAAAAGTGGCCTTTATAGACAGGGTCACGTTCTGTAAAGGCTATGCGTAAGACCAGTTCGACCTGAATGGTGAATTCAGTTGGCTGAACAAGTTCACTATTGTACCCGGGCCATGACGTCACACAATCATATTAGGTCATCTGTTTAGATTCTCGTCGCGTTCGCAGAGAGAATCGCGTATTCGATAGAGAACGTCGCTAGGAAAATACTCTCACGAAGAATGTTTTCTTAAAGTCACGTTTCGATCAGGCCATCTAGTCAAAGGGCCGCCGGTTACGCGAGCGTTACTTAGACCTCTCCTCGCTTCCGTGGGCATTATTGATATGTACCCTTCTGTCAATATGGGAGCGAATCCTGCATGAAATTCGAGAGACAAAGCAAAGTATCAAAAATACAGCAAATGAGGCGGTGAATGTAAAGGAGGAGAATGGGGAGGAGGAGCAGAAGGAGGAGCAAGAAAAGGAGGGGGAGAAGGAGGAGAAGGAGGAGGAGGAGGAGAAGGAGGAGGAAGCGGAGGACGAAGGAGAGGAGGAGGAGGGAAGAGAGGCGGATGAAGAGTAGGGGGAGGAGGACGAGAAGGAGGCGGAGGAGGATTAAGATGGTAAGGAAGAGGAGACGAGAGAGGAGGAAGAGAAGGAGGGGAGGAGCAGCAGGAGGAGGTGGAGGAGTAGGAGGAGGACGAAGAAGAGGAGGGGGAAGGGTAGAAGGCAGAGGTGGAGTAGGAGGAGGAAGATGAGGAGGAAGCAAATAAAGAGAATAAGGCGAAGGAGGAGGAGGGGGACGAATGAGAAGAGACGGAGGGAAAGGAGGGGGAGGAGGAGGAGGAGGAGGAGGAGGAGGACGAGGAGGAGGAGGAGGAGGAAGAGGAGGAGGAGGAGGAGAAGATGGAGGAGGTGGAGAAGGAGGAGGAGGAGACGGAGAAGGAAGAGGAGGAGACGGAGGAGGAGGAGGAGGGAGAAAAAGAATATGATTAAGAGGAGGTTGGCGATGTATGTGCATCATATGTATACGTAATATAATATATGCGAGAGATAAATACAACTTGATAATCATCCTATAATATGCGCAATTCTAATCCCGTGTAGTCCTGCGCATTGCATATATCTGGTGCATTATTCATGCGCGAGCGCTCTCTCTGCATATATGTCCCGTGCACAGCGCATTTCATCGAATGACTTGTGCAACTAGACGTGGCCTTTTAGAGGCTTCTCTGTTTCAACATCGCTTATGTATGAGAACCGACCCGTTATCAAATACGCACACGCGCTTAATGAAAAGGGCGCATCACCGTCTTCTAAGAGTCGGGGTGGCCTTTTATAGGGGTGGCCAAACAAGGAGAGAATGGCCGCGCGGAAAGCACAGCATCAATACCCGGATGAAAGTTAACTTGCTGATGATGCTAGCGATCGATCGGTGCTCTAAAAGTGCGAAACGACAGACAAATGTTGACAGAGGAAGATTTTCTAATGCCGCGCGCATCAAGCCTAAGTGCAAACCTATTACGACGAGTGAATTAAGGCGATAACGACCGACGACGACGTGCCTAATTCCTCACGAACAGATAGGACCAATTCTGACGACCTTGTCGGCACGCACGGCCCTCTCCACACTGTAGTTCACAGCGTAGTAACCTCATCCTACCTCCCAGGGTGCGGCGCTGTGCCGACGTCTAATACAGAGCCCACCTGTTGGCAAAGAATTCTAAGCTACTGAAAGTGAAGCGGTCCGTATAAGCTGTCTTGAGGTGATTTAATCTGTGTTACACGATGATACGCTTCTTTAACATCTGTGGGATTTTAAATTGGTTAGTTAGTTCGCTGCGTTCTGTTCGCCGTCTGTAATATCCATTGTTTCCCATTAAAGCGCGTGTAGTCACATAATAACACTGTAATCACGACGTGGTGCCATCTATATATTATATTATACTCCATAAACATCAAATACACGAATGTAATTTCGAGAAATAATGGGTGAACAATTTACAGCGTGTCCGTCTTTATTACTTATTATTAGTGTATTATATTCTATTATTTAGCATTAGCGCGTCTTTCCTACTTATTATTACTGTATTATATTCTATTGTTTAGCATTATCGTAACATTTGCAGCATCGCTGCTTCCTACTGCTTACTCTACATGATATAGGCTGACAGCTCGTGTGGCACCAGGGTTCGTAATCGCAGAAATATCACCATGCGAGAGTTTATCCGTGTAATTATCCGCTTAAACCGTTATTAAATTCGAGTTAAGCTGACACGAAACGCATAACCGGGTTATTACCTCGGCGTAGTCACGACTACGTAAAATCATTTTCAGAGTACACGTCTCGCTTAAGCTCATGCGCGCAGAAAACATGACATTGTATAATCTCAATTTGATCAATGTTTTGTGGGAGATTATAGCGAGTAGCAGTTAGAGAAGGTTAAATGTACTCGGTCGCATTCAAATTATTGGAAAAGGATATAATTGATCCATGATGCATGGCGACGTGTGTTCGTTACAACATTTTAATCACAATAATATTGCATAGATACAAATTAAGAAAGCCTATAACTACTCATCATGCATTATTTGGTGTAGATTGTATGCATTTAGTAAATATTCACTGAAATGCGCATGCACATGCACGTACTTTTAAAGAAGTAGACATTTAATATTGTAGGATTACATTGGTTATTAGTGGAAGAGATTAACGATGTGACTTTCAATAAATGGATGGCTGAACATTCCACACTTGTGAAAGGTACTGGTTATAACCGATGCCAAAAAGACCGATACGTCTTCAATACATACATTGTTATTGTTTACAATGCCAGTGCATCTAATCAAGGCATATCGTCGGTTATACGAATTCCCTCGTGCAAGGGTAATTCGCGTGCAAACATTTTGGTTGGTATGATACTGAATTATGTTCAATAACGAATAATGGAACTTGTTTTTCATCACCCTACGAATCAAACCGTTGTTTACCGATAAATAGCACTGCTATTTAATAAGCATTCATTACAGCTCTACAGAGATTCTTAAAAAATTGTAGCATTATCATTGACCTTGAGTCCAGTAAACTTGTTCAGTGTATGGCCATACTTAACAGTTGCCTGAAAGTTCAGGAAAAACATTTTCGGAAAAAGTTGCTGAAGAAATTACTAACTTTCTCTAAAGATGGTAACAGTGACTTTAACACTGAGTGCAGAATTTTGAAACACTAACTTGTTTAATATATCTTCGTGCCTAACACTTACAAGGTTTCACGAAAATCAGTGTAACGCTTTATATCCACTAACTTCGTTGCTGTGGGATAATAAATAGATCATCTAAGAGGTATCCTAACTACTCCCTCACCTTGCTTTTGTCCTTTATCTCATCCGCATTCTCCCACCTTTATACGTACAGCAACGAAGTTAGTTCCTCCTCCTCCTCTCTCTCGAGAGAGAAGAGAGAGAGAGAGAGAGAGAGAGAGAGAGAGAGAGAGAGAGAGAGAGAGGAGGAGAGAGAGAGAGAGAGAGAGAGAGAGAGAGATCTCTCTCTCTCTCTCTATATATATATATATATATATATCTATATATCTCTCTCTCTCTCTCTATCCCTCTCTCATTCTCTCCCTCTCTCTATCTCTCTCTCTCTCCCTCTCTCTCGCGCTGTTGCGGCCCCCGCTGCCGATGGCAGGTAGCTTCGAAGGCGGCCACACAATGAGAGCAGTGGGGAGGATAATGCGGCACCTCCTCCTACAGCCCTCTCCCGGCCTGCGCGCATTCAGCGTCGCCGTGTGGCGTCCTGACGCCAATCTCGGCCGTATTTTCATGCTGATCTGGCCGAATTGAGACCCGTTGGCACGTGAAAATTCCATTACCCGCCGCCGTTTGTTCGACTTTGAATGGAAATGTTTCGTAATTATAGCGAAGAATAAAAGTGATTTGCTTTGCCGTCGACGTTGTTTGTAAACGCGCGGGGTTACCCCCACGTCGACGTCATCGGCGGCGGCGGCGGCGGCCGCCGCGAATGTTTTAGTTTGTAAAATTTACGACGTCATTGAATGATCAGCTGCGATTCAGTCGTGCGCTGTCCGTGAAGGTATATTGTACGAATATATTTCTTCCCGATCGATGATTATAATGAAGAAAAAAATATTAATATTAATACGCGGAAATAATGCGGTAAGTTACCTGGCGCATTTCATTCCCACGATATTTCTCTCTCGCGTTTACTGTGTGCAAACCTTTAATGCTCTCGACGACTTCTTTTTCATGAATAAGCGCGTTGTTTTTCATCCGTATAAAATAGCTTTATGGATGGAGGAGCATCACGGGAGCTCATACACGCTGAACTGCTATAGATATGAGCCATCCGTAATGACAGGTTCAACGCAGCGATGACTATCGCCCCTTGTTGTTGATACTACGTGTCAATACAACTCGTGTACCTTGCTCCTGGAAACCCAGCATTCATTCGCGTGTACGCTGCTCGCGTGCGCGCACCAGCCACCGCATTCACTCGACGCACGTGTCTATAGCAAACGGCATTTTATACATCTGCCGCCGCGCGAGTCGGGGCAGGGGAAACGTTTTCGACTGGTGATTCCCGCGGTGTATGCGTGGAGAGATCATCGATCCAGTACTTGTACCGCCGCTGTTTACCGCCGTCTGTTTTCTATAGCCACCGTCAGGCCCGCGTGTACGCCTGACACGAGAAGGAAACGCTGTCCGTCGCACGGCAGCGGCCGTAACGACGACAATGACAACAACGGGCGGCGACAACTCCGCGTCGCCTATGAACAGAGAGGTGCGCGCCGGTGCAAGCACGCGCTCGCCAGCATGCATGGTATCAGCTGATGGTATATAGCAGCGCTGTGGGTACTCGTGCTACGTTGTGCTTACAGTTGTCGAAATGTACATCCTATAGAAATTGCGTGGGAAATAGTTGATGTTGATGATGATAAATGATGAAGATGATGAAGCAATACACACGATATATATTATATATATATATATATATATATAATATATATATATGTATGTATATATATCGCATACAGAGTAAACGGTCAAATAAAATGTATGTATGTAGTCTAGAATTAGTATGGCAGAATTTTAGATTATTATAGAACCGTCTATACAGTATATGAAACAACACACATGCACGATATATATATATATATATATATATCGCATACAAATTAAACAGTCAGTTAAAATGTATGTATATAATCTCTAGAATTATCTATACAGTATATGTGTATATAAAGCTATTATAATACGCAGCAGGTAAATACGCGTTGCTATTCTGCGTTTCCCCGTGTGCGTGTGTGCGTGCGTGTGTGCGTGACGATGTGCGCGTGCGTGTGTGCGTGACAATAAAGAAGAAGATGCGAGGTGTCGTAAAAACTCGAGCACCGCCGGTGTTGCCCGCGCTCTAGCGGACCGCCGGCGTGTCCGCCCGCGCACAGCGGCAATGCTAACTAATGCGCCTAAGTGTTCTCTCGGGGGGTTAATAGATTTACTCTGCAATCTGGTCGCATTCACTCCCCAGCCGGATGATGACCGTATAATTGGTCCGTGATCCACCTGGCTATAGCGACCAAGTGCGCCAAATATCGCGCCATTCTTCAGTGATGCAAATCAGGGGGACGAGCGAGACCGGCCGAAAGCTGCTTTGGCGAATTACGCCGATCGATGCGTTTTATACGGAGGCTATAATCGCCGCGGCACTATAGGTGGTGGCGGGAGGAATAAACCTATAAAGGTAGCAGCTCCCGCGGCCCGTCCGTCTGCAATTCTCACCTAACCGTAAATGATAGCGATGGGACATGGTACGCGAGACATTGCAGGTGTATACTACCAAGAGTGGATAATAGAGATCTCTATTATCCACTCTTGAGACTACGGAGTGTGTATGTATGGGTGTGTGTGTGTGTGTGCGTGCGTGCGTGCGTGCGTGCGTGCGTGCGTGCGTGCGTGTGTGTGTGTGTGCGCGCGTGTGTGTGTGTGTGCGTGTGTGTGTGTGCGTGCGTGCGTGCCGTGTGTAGTGCGGTGTTGTGGTGTGTTGTGTGTGCTGTGTGTGTGTGTGTTTGCGTGCGTAGCGTTGTCGTGTGTGTTTGCGCGTGTGTGTTGTGTGTGTGTGTGTGTGTGTGTGTGTGTGTGTTTCGTGCGTGGTGCGTGTGTGTTTGTGCCGTGTCGTGTGTGGAGTGTGTGGCGCGCGCAGTGTCGTGTGCGTGTGTGTTTCCCCTACGGTGAATCTCCTCCGTCGTTTAGCAGGCGGATAAATATATGTAACCTTTGATATGACGGGGATCTCATAATCGATAATCACGTTCAGACTTTGTCACCGGCGCGAGGGTTTTGACAAACGCGCGACAGTCTACACGGAACGCTGCGAAGCGGGCCATGATACGAAAAGTCACTAACACCAAAAGACATGATATGGGTTTACGCACGAATCTTTCGCGTACGTGGCGACCGAGTAGCTGCCTCAATGCGCACCGCACGACATACGAGGGCGTATACTATATATGTATATATATTATATATATAATACTATATACTATATTATATATATATAGTATATATATAGGCGGTGAGCTTTGAAGCGGCCGGGCTCACAGTGCAGGGCACTTTATAACCCACGAGGGGCCGCGCCGAGATCGGAAACTGTTTGTCAACATGATGTAGGGCCACAAGATAATGCGCACCGTCGTAACTGCACACATTTCACGACACTTGCTGTGTGAAGTGGCCCGCTGAAGATAGCTGTAAGGAACTGCGTGGGTGCGAGCGATTCGTGAAATGGGCATGTCAAAGTAGCGTGGCGAAAATTTACCGTGGTGCTCCTTCACCGGCCGAAATGATGATATCTGTGACACATGAAAAAATACGATGTTGAAGCAAACAGATTCGAGATGATTTTGGATTAGGATATACCTACTACTAAAACTTGTATTATAAATATGAAAAGGATTTAATAGAATACATTCACGGCCGCACACGCTACCACATGTAGTGAATGCAGTTGTTCAGGTAAAATCTAGAACGACATAATCGATTATGTTTGAAGGAAATTACCAAAAAATGATAGTTAGGCTTTTATCTGGAAGCAGTGTCAAAACCAATTACGAGCAGTAAAATATTTTAATAGTGCGGCGAATACTGTTGTACAAGTAATATTTTTTTTAGCGACACGACCGATCCTCATGATGTATAATAGTGAACAGCACTACACGAGTCCAATGCTCAGAAGTAAACCACTTACATGACGGCGTGCACGATCGAACCATAATCATTATAAGCGCCGTCGTATCCTTATCGAAATTTATTATCCTAATTCGGCGCGCGGAGCCGTCCGCGCAGCTCTGGGCAACCCTCGCCCGGCCGCGGCGTGTAGGAAACAATACTGCGCAATTGTACGTTTGGCTATTAACTCGACAGTTTGTATGAAACTACGAATTATGCGTGCTTGGGCATGTACTGAGGTAAGTGTGTTGTGGAAATACTTTATTTTGTGACTATTCTGCTCCTAACAGCCCTCTGTAGCTTATGAACAGTCCAATCCCTATCCTGTAGCTATCACACCACACACACACGCACACACACGCGCACGCATGAACGCACAGCACGCACGCACGCACCGCACGCACGGCACGTATGAACGCACACAAAACACACACACACACACACAGCAATGCACGCTCACACACGCGCAAGCCCTGCACACACGGCTCAGCACGCATGCTAACCCACACGCACACGCAAAGCCCACGCACGCACGCACACACACACACACACAGACACGCCACACACAGGCACACACACACACAACACACCGCGCCGCATCGCACGACTCACTACACGCGGCCCACGTCACACGGGAGCGCCAGCACGGCAATGCTAAACTCGACGACGCACACAAGCAAGCCCGCACGCAACGCACGCACAGCACGCAACGGCAGACGGCACACGCGCGCATAGTTCGTTATAGTAAGCGTGTGCGCGTCAGCGTACAGATAAACAGCGCAGTTCCGCACGATCGTCGCGGACAGATCCGCACGCTACGTTGTTCACAGCACAACGCTAATGGTGATTATCTAGTAACTGATAAATTTACTTATTGATGTAACTGTTCAACGCTCCTCGTCGTCTATTTCTTCCTCTCTCGCTCTCTCTCCGTTTTCCTCTTTGTTGCTATGCGTTTGTGTATATATGTGTGCGTGCGTGGTGGCCGTGCGTGTGCGTGTGCCGCCGTGCGTCGTGCCGCGTGGCGGCTGGTGTGCGTGCCAGTCGTGTTCGTGTGCACGCATGCGCGCGGTGTGCGTGTAGTATTCAATCCCGCTGCTCGCCTCTCTTGTTGATGCCGCTACGACTATATCGATGTGTTTTTAGACAAAATCTGTTGTTCAGACCGTCAGTAAGATTAATTTAATAAAGGATTGTGTTTTAATGCGCCGTTACATGATTATATACGCAACATTATGTCCTTCGATATTTCATTTAGGCGGGATGCTGGGCTGCCATTCCAAGGATGCGCCACGCACGCGCACGCACGCAGGCGCACGCAACGCAACGCACGGCACGGCACGCGCGCACACACACACAACACACACACACACACAGCACACCACCTCACAACACACACACACATCCCACAGCCTCCCAGACACACACACAACACACGTACACACACACACACACACACAGGATCACACAGACACACATCACACACACACACTACACCAGCGAGTAATTGCAATGGCTGTAAAGTTACCGGTAAGGCACGGTGACCGTACAGTAAAAAAACCGGACCCCCGTTCACGCGACGCGAGCATTCACAACAGCATCGCAACACACACACGACACACACACCACACACAACACACACACACACATCACACAACACACGACACACAGCACAGCAAACGCACGCCGCGCACGCGTACACGCCACAGCAGGAAGCGCCACACACACACACGGACACACACCACACACACACACACAGCACACACACACAACACAGCACAACACACGCATCGCACGCACGCACGCCACGATACGCAGCCCGTACACGCACACGGCACACGCACGACGCACACAACGCGGCAGCGCACCGCGTACAACACACACACACACACATACACACGCACTGCACGCAGCGCACACGCGGTCAGGCCTACACAACACACACACACCACATACAGCAACATACACACACACACACACAGACACACACACACACAACACGCACCACACACACACATACATACAGACACACACGACTATGCGGCACATGCGATGTCTGAAAATTATGCTAACATCGAAATCACACCTTTCAGGATATGTTACAACAGCGCAGCACTAGGCAGGCAATTTCGTGAATGGGGGAAATAATGCGCGCGCTCGCAAAAAGCGCACGCAGATCAGCGCACCTGAGCGTGTGCGCCGCAACATTAGAGGCTGTATTCACGCGCCATCTCGGCTCGCGCCGGCTCGCCGCTGCTTATGATCGCGCAACAAAACGACAGCATCTTAGCTTGCCCATGTTACCGTTCGGAAAATCGTGCACTGTAATGACAAACGAACGCGTTTATTCACTCGCACGCGGAACCTCGCTGAATGGTGCTGCAGAGAGAGAGGGGGGGAGAGGGGAGAGAGGAGAGACGAGAAGGAAGAAGAAGCGCAGAGAGAGCACGAGAGAGAGAGAGAAGAAAGAGAGGGAGAGAGGCGAGCGGCGGGGAGAAACGAGAGAGGAGACAGAGAGAGGAGAGAGAGAGAGGAGAGAGAGAGAGCGCGAGAAGAGAGAGAGAGAGAAGTTATTTAGAAGCGAAAGATAGAGAAAGATAGAGAAGAGATAGAGATAAGAGAGAGAGAGAGAGAGCAGAGAGAGAGCGAGGGGTGAGAGGGCAGTTATTAATGCGCGCATGAAAA
>NW_014577838.1:55107-57607 GCF_000485595.1 Priapulus caudatus
GAGAGAGACAGCAGAGACCTCGCAGAAGCAGATAGAGAGAGAGAGAGAGAGAGAAGAGAGAGAGAGGGGTGAGAGGGCAGTTATTAATGCGCGCATGAAAACTATATGATCGGGAGGAAGGGTGCTGTGCCCATGCGTGTGATCGGACCTGAAGAGCATGACTGTCGAGCTCTTCTCTCTTTCGCCTCTCTACCTCCGTGTAGCGTGCGTGCGTGAGTGTCGTGTGAGTGTGTGTGTGTGTGTATGTGCGTGCCGGTCGCGCGCGCGCCGCTGTGCTTAGCTAGCTATCGCCGAGCCGGTGATATATGGTGGAGGGCGCTTCTTCTGTAGCAGCTGCGAATCCCCAAACGCCCACCCTCCGTCATCCCCCCAACAGCCTTTCGCGCGGAATAGGGCCGACAAAGTTTATATAAAGTGGATCGACGAAGGCGTAACCAGAACCAGACAAATACGCTAAATCGTTAGCATCCACGACGAAGCATTCGAAGGAAAGAGAGAGACGGGGACGACAGATATATAGAGAGAGAGAGAGAGAGAGAGAAAGAAGCGAGGCGGAAAGAGATGAGAGGGGAGAGGTAAAGAAAGAGAAGAGATGAGAGACGGCGCGCAAGAGAGGAGCGACGATGGAGCACTGCAGTACAAAGCGAGAGGCTACAAGAAAGAAAAACGAGAGGGAAGGGAGAAGAGAGCACATGCAAAAGTGCAGGCGAAAGAGCCACACCACACACACAGACAGCACACACACACACACACACACCACACACCACACACACACACACAGACACACACAACCACACACAAACACACACAGAGAGACAGAGGGGAGAGAGAGAAGAATGGGAGACAGATCAGACGACAGACAGATGAAGAGAGCAGAGAGAGAAGAGAAAGAGAGAGAAAGAGAGAGGAGATGCAGGAGAAAGAAAGGAGGGGGAGAAAGTGGCTGGTGCGAAACTGGTAATATATAAAGTAAAGGCTGTCGCGATATAACAAGACGCAGCAGCTAGCGCATGATCGCCGATTCGGATACGATTACGATACGTTGAAAAACAAAGCCGGACAGCAGCTCGGATCGCATGCATTACACGTTCACAGAGTAATGCGACAGCATGTTACGATATACGTTTACCATATCGACCGCTTGCGAGTGAATTTCATTTTCGCCATTGAGATGTTCGTCGAGGCTATGTCGTTGAATTATATCGTCAGCTCACGCAAATGACGTCATTTATTTAGCGCTATTTCTACCCTGATGCGCCGTGCAATTCGATACTATCATTACCATTCACGGGTACACACGCCTGGCAGACACCTGTATGGCGATGTCTAATTATCTATATCTATATACTACATCTACATTCGTACATCTACATCTACATCTAACATCTAATCTACATCTACAATCTAAGATCTACATTTACATCTACATCTACATCTACATCTACATTACATCTACATCTACATCATACATCTACATCTACATCTACATCGTACCACTACATCTACATCTACATACTACATCAACATCTACATCAACATCTTAATCTCATCTACATCAACATCAACATTACAGCCTACATCAACATCGACAGTCTACATCTACATCTACTTCAACATCTACATCTACATCACATCAACAGCTACAATCTACATCACAGTCACATCACATCTACATCTACATCTACATCTACAATCTACATCTACATCTACATCTACTCTACATCAACATATACATCGACTCTAATCTACATCTACATCTACATTTACATCATACATCTACATCTACATCTACAATCTACAATCTACATCTCAATCCATACATCGAAACATCTACATCTACATCAACAATCAACATCTACATTACATCAACATTCTACATCTACATCTACATCAACATCAACATCTACATCTACATCTACATCTACATCAACATCTACATCTACATCAACATCTACATCGACATCTACATCTATATCTATATAATCTTTTATATGGAAACCTTGTCGTTCGTCGAGGTTTCTTTGCACGTTACCGCTCCACTGGGAAGCATAATACATTAAAACAATCATACATCTGCAGTGTGTCTGGATGTTCGTTGTTGCTGGTAACGACATGTAGCGGCAGCAGAAACACACATTCATGCGTCTAGCGATGATTGTGATTTTCTGGAGAAATTTTGTGATGACGGACAGTGCGAAATGATGCCGAGCGTAATCGGTCGTGTTGAAATGTATTTCTTTAACGCGGACAAGTGTTTCTTCAACGTACGAGCGTACAGGTGGGATGTAATATCACCGACAACATTGAGTCACTTCAGACACCTCTTAAAAGAATCTCGTAATTGCGTGTACGTCATCGCCGCCGGTTGTTTCGCTGTGGCAACACCGCGCGTGCGCAGTCGATACAGCGCGCGTCGTGGCCAATCGGCTGCCGGGAGAGGAGAGCACAATGCCATCACGTCAGTCGCCTTATCAGACGTCGGACATGAGAACTCATAACG
>NW_014577838.1:60151-72399 GCF_000485595.1 Priapulus caudatus
TTTCTAAGTGGACATGCGCGCCTATCAAAATCCTATTATTCCTTACTGGCGTGAGGCTTTGCTTCACACCGTATATATTTATTTATTTATTTATATAAACTTGTGTGACAGCTGTGTGTCGCTCGTGTTAAGCCAAGGGTTAACTACGATATCATCACATACGATATCGTCAATAACATATCGTCATACATATATATCAAATCTTACACATCCTTACCCTTCTGAACATTTTTCCGTGCGCGTTTGTCGTGGGAGCGAGCGCGAAGCGTCGCTGGCGTGATGCGTGGTTAGTGAGCATGGCCGCCATTTACATAATCGCTGCAGGCCATGAGAGCAGTAGGTCCACACCTGTGTCCATATCCATCACTATATCGCCCCCAAGTCAGAAAGTCACACAAAGCCGCGCTGCCCGTTCACGTACACGCGGCACAATAGAATAATTTGTTATTTATTATAACGCGATCATTTGTAGTAGTTTGCATTTTAAAAGCAGCGGCGTACGCGTATCTACACCGCGCGCGATTTCCCGCAGATTTTATGCATGCGGTCTAATGAAACGCACTGGCGTTCACATCCAAACTTAAACTTACACTATATTATAGTCGTTTTTTTCAAGACGCCGCGCTATACTCCCATTAAAATTCCAGTCCTACTACGCCTGTCATGTTAAAACGCATTTATCCGACGCCGTCGCTAATATACATTATTTTACTCATTTTTTTCCTACAGTATTGTTAATTAGGTATTACAGTTAGTAGATAGTTATGATGTGTCGACCATGTTTACAATTGAATAGTTTTATTATTGTACGGTTACAGACACGATACCGGGGGTACTTTTGCGAGCGTTTTTCACTGTATTATCAATTTGCTTTAAATAATATACCCACTACTTGCAGTACGCACGTCAGCGCGCGTAAGGCTAAAATACACGTACTAACATAAACGTAAATATAGGTTACATATTACACTCGCGCGGTTTTAAGCAATTCAGTGACTTGCTTTCTTGACACGACGCATGCAGTGTCAGTTTATTCAGTAGCAATTCTACTACGCTTACTTGGTAACCGTTTGAATTGCTGCGTGTGTACAATTAAAACGCAAATTTTTTTCCGAACGAAACAAAACCATGTAACAATTAATAACACAAACGCCCGTCACCACGTCTCGAATCCTCGGGTCAGGCAGAGCGATGTCGTAACGCAGGGTGGCTGTTGTAAACGTTTATGAGGTTAGTGAAATGTATTTTCACTAACCTGCATGACTTCTCCGCCCGCTTCCCGCCTAGATCTCTCTACTCCACGTTTACGTTTTTACTTTTTAATTGATCAGATGAGCAGGTCTTAAATGTACACACACACGCTCGCACTCACGCACACGCACGCACACACACACACACACACCACACATACGCACGCACGGCACGCACGGCACGCACGCACGCACCGCAGCACGCACGCACACACGCACCTCACACAACATACACACATACACGCGCTGCGCGCACACACACATTGCTAATTACCCTAACATCACTCTCATATATACACCGAAACTTTTAACAAATAATAATTGCATCAGTTATTACAGAGCTTGCGTTGGCTGGCGGAGGGCAGCTGAGCCAACAACCACGTCTAGGCCTATGCTGCTCTCAACACTAGCGCTTTAGCGAGGACTTAAACAAGTGGTTTTTGGCCTCGATAAACAAAATAAATGATGTCGTCATCTAATAAATAACACGACCCGATGACGCAAAATGTAAACGGGGCGCCGTTTTTTTCTTGTCATAGTTTCTGGCGACATCGCCACGACTACAACAAGCTGCCCTGATACGCGAACATACCATACTGCGCACGGACGCCACGCAGGCACGCAGGCAGCGCACGCACTCCGCCTACGCGCCGCGCACACAACATACATGCACACTAGCACACACATACACACAACACACACGACACACACGACAACATGGCCACGACGCACACGCCACAGCGCACACGCACACGCCACAACGCACACGCACACGCCACACGAACCAATCACGCACACTTCGCACGCACACGCACACGCACACGCCTACACGCACACGCTACACGCCACACGCACACGCACACGCCACACGCACACCACACGCACCACACACACACACACACACACACACACACACATATATATATATACTCTGTTCGCCACTCAATGAAAGCATGCTACAATCATAGAATTCATATAAACAATGAGCGCTGCTAAAAATCGTTAAGGAAATAAGTAAACGTGAGCTAAAATGTCAGTAAATTGGGTAGTTAGAGAATACAACAAAAATAAAAACACGAAGACATAACTAGACAAAGAAATATAACAACCATTACGACAGACCTATACACAAAAGGTCATGACTCGCCTTTTTGTAACAAGACGAAAGACAATGATGACATGAAAGACATGATTTATTTTTCCTCCAAGATGTAGTAGACCCACCGAGTATGCTGGTAATGTATGGGCGGAAGATTGCTGGCCACAGAAACGTCTGCGTAGTGTTGATGGTTTAATATACCTGACAGATGATGAATTATGTCACCGCAGTATACGGTTTCATGCATTTCGCATCACTGAGTGTCTTGGAATCAATATGCTACTATATACATGCTTTAGTGTTATTGATCATCAATGGTGATTCTGTTTAAAAGAGGTCAGATTTTTGGTTACGGTTACGGTTACGGTTACGGTTACGGTTACGGTTAGGCTTTTGGTTAGGGTTAGAGATATGCTTATGATTCGGGTTAGGGTTATGAGTGCGGTTAGGGTTAGGGTTATGGATAGGGTTATGGTTAGGGTTAGGGTTAGGCTTAGCGTTAGGGTTAGGGTTATGGGTAGGGTTAAGGTTATGATTAACGTTAGGGTTAAAATTACATCAGTTATGACTTCTCCCGTAATGTGTGTGAAATTTCGTGATAATCGGACGCGTAGACACAGTCTTTATTATTCCGGATAGCTATGCATGTTTCGGAAGCTTACATGCGCACACGCCCGCAGGCGCGCACGTACGCAAGCACACTGAGTTTATTTGAGTAGCAAGTCGGTCGGTCGGTGGGTCGATCGGTCGGTCGGTCGGTAGATCGTTCGTTCGGTCGTTCGGTCGGTCAGTCGTTCGTTTGTTCGTTTGTTCGTTCGTTCGCTCGTTCGTTCGACTAGCCAGTTAGTTATTTGTTTGTTTGTTTAGCTAGTCACTTAGTTAACTCTCGATTACGTTTTCAAAAATTTGTGCTAGCTATTGTGAAATCGGCGAGGTAATCAAATATCATTTATTAGTAATAGCATCCCATTCTCCAAACACGGCGCAAACCACTATAATGGAGTTGTTTCATAATTCACCGAGCCTTTATCTACCCTTAGACTACCGTGTTTAGTACCGTTGTCAGCCTCTAATAATAGAGGCACGTGTAGGTGGGCGAAAATAGTACATCCATTAGGCCTACGCCGCTGTCGCTTATGTTCGCTACACTGTTTAACAATAAATAAATTGCTTTATCAAACGACTTAATCAATGCGGCGTGGTTTGCATGCTGGAGACACGGGTGGTCACATTGAGGCGACAATAAGCGAGGTAGCATCCCGGCACACGCGCCTTTCACATCGATCCGACAGTGCGCCATTGTCTAGCAATAATGTCGCATCGCCGCGTTCCCATCGTTCGCTATTAATTGGCAATATAATGGCGCCCGCTACCGCCGCGCCACCTCGCGAGGGGGAAGGCTTCGCATATGCTCGACATAGATGATTATATATATATATATATATATATCAAGAGTACATAATGGGAGAAGAGTATGCCACTGTTTTAACAGCGTTTTGCGTAGTTTTACCTAAAGTAGCGTAGCGATACCTGAAAATCGTATGTGTTCTTCAAAAAAGTTCTTTGAATACGACACGGTTTCACACAGTTTTCCCAAATGTTTGCATCTTTTCGGCCAATGTTTGTTATCGGATTAGGTTCTATTGTCTCTGACTGAACGCTGGGGGCTGTTGGGGATATTAGGCATCGAATTGTATTCAGTGTGTAATGCGTTTCCAGCGTGCTAGAAATAAATGTGTGCTCAGGGCGATATAGCAGCTGATATTAGCTGTGTTTCCATCGTGTTCATGACGATAAGGAAGCGAAACAAGTGCTGTTACAGTGCTTAGCTAATATCCCCAACAGCCCCCCAACGTCTCGTAGTTACAACCTGGTGCTGCCGCCGCATATCAACATTGGCCGAATAGATGCAAACATTTGGGAAAACTGTGTGAAACCGTGTCGTATTCAAAGAACTTTTTTGAAGAACACATACGATTTTCAGATAAACTGATGGTGTCATATGATTAAGGGAGAATCCGAGACGAAAACAAGGCAAAGTTTGAATATATTTATTCACATATTGATAGAATAAATTCAAGTTCAAAACTACGCAAAACCCTGTTAAAACAGTGTCATACTCTTCTCCCATTATGTACTCTTGATATAAATATATATGTATATATATATATATATATAGGTAGGTAGGTAGCGAAGCACCGCGCGCTTGCCGACAATGGTAAAGGTATTACGGTGGGAAATGAGCCAATCAGCGCTGGGACAGGAGCGCATCAAGAATGAGATCGTTTTTCAGTGTATGCAAGTGCTTGATTATGCGCATGCGCGTTATTTCTCTTTAGAAATGCTTGGAACTCTTTGCATTTGTTAATTTCAGAAACTAGAATCTCTGCTGAATCCGACAGTGTAAGCGGCTCGTCCGAGGTGCGTTGCTTGGGAACGAAGGAATTTTCGAAGAAAGGCAATTTTTTCGCGTAAAATGACATTGCAAAGTGGCCATTTCGAGTGCGTGCCGGCAAAAGCTTGTTTACAAAAAAAAATATGGAATTTTTTTTTAGTTAACAACATATATGGTGTCACTTGCGACGTGGAGTAGATGGCATTGTGATTTCTCAAAAAAACTTCTGCTGATTTATGGGAATTTTTTCGTATGTATGGCCGCCTATGAGAAAGGATTTCCCAGTGTGATACCTAAAGAGATCAGGGACCTCATGATAGGAATCTCCTCTGTCGAGCGCAACCACTAAGTGTAGCTGAGGGGCGTGTCTGTATGTCACTTGTCTTCTGCGTGTTATCTGACTAACGCGTCCGCAGGCACTTAGAGCGTTTCAATAAAATATAATGCTAAATAAATACGAAATCTATTTACTACCAAGTCGCTCTTCCGGCGTCTAGCTCCGCGCTCGCAATTCGGCTGTGATTAAAATCGTGACGACTGCGTATAACGATTTCTTCTAGTACCGACGATTGCATTCGTGTTCAATCTGGAAAACCTTATATATATAGGCCTATACCCTTTTTATACGTTACACACTCCTTTACACGCACCGATACGCATGATATAATTAGAACGCAAGTAGATGGTGCTGTTGTCATTGAAATCGAATTACATTCCTGAAGTTCTTCGCGTTTTAGACATGCGATGATTTGACAATAATGGCTTGACTTGAAGCGTAACCATGGCGATTTTTAATGCGGACATAAAACAACTGCGCATATTTGCTGCACGCGCATCGTATTGTTCTGAGAAATAGTAATTTAAAACTCTACACTACTTACCTAGAATCACTACTTCACATGCAACAGATGTTTGCGTGTAGAAGGTGAAACGTTCGGTATTATAGGTGCGACGATCTATAGGGGACCGTTGTCAGAGTCTATAATGTCGCATTCTTTGAAATGAAGTGTTGTGCAAAAATGACGACATTTTACAGTTTATAGTCATTATGTTATTATTACACAACTATTTATGTTGTGTTTGGCACACCGATCCCAACATCGTAATTCTTTTGCGTACTGCCGTATTTCACTCGCAAAATGAACCTGATTTGGTATGCGTGGAATCGTAGGCAGTGATACACCCAGGTACTAGTCGAAATGTATTAAAAATACTCCTATGTATAACGTTTAACCCATGACAAACTGTCAGAGAGGAAAAATGTTCTTATGAATGATATTCTTCCGTTTAATATACCACAGTAAATTATTTTTCCATGGGTATAAAACGTTATTCCACAAGACTATATCTCACAGGACAATATCGTATGGGACGATCTGCCCTCCCAACCATATCCCCTTGAATAGAGGTGTTATGTAGTGCTGCGTGCGTTGCTCTGATGTATATTGTGCCAGCACTGGCGCGAACGCCCACTGGCACGTGCCTTATACAATAGCTCTACCAGCATTCACATAATTGGCTGCTTTCCGTCAGCGTGGGCATCTGCTCGGTAGACACGTTTCAACTGAGCCAATGAATATATCGAAGTAAAACAGGCACAATAGTAAACACAGGAGTCACGTGAGTTGCAAGGTTTGAGATACAATATCGTATATTACCGGGTATATTATTAAGAACACTGACTCATAACCATTCTCAATGTAGAGTGTTTGACTCAAATCTTTGACCCGAAAGGGAACGACATTTCTAGCAAATCATCTGGGAAAGGTGTATTGCTAATTAAACAGTAATATTCGTACGCCTGGTACATGTATTTGAATAAATGACTAATCGAAGCTGAAAACCAATAGATTTAGCTAGATACTTGTTTAGGAGCGATAACTTATTGGACCATAAAACGAAACAGCAGTATAAGTACAAATGGGTTCTAAACTATCGATTAATAACTATTCTCTTTCTTTCTCGTTTTCTTTCTCTCTCTCTCTCTCTCTCTTTCTCTCTCTCTCGCTCGCTCCCTTTCTCTTTCTCTCTCTCTCGCTCTCGCTCTCTCTTTCTCTCTTTCCCTTTCCCACTCTCTGTCAATTTCTCTTTCTCCCCCTCTCTCTCTCTCGCCATCCATTTTTGAGTATTGTGTGACCATAAGCATTTATCCACCACATGTTTGCTTCTGTTCTGACGAGGTGATATGCTTTGAAGGATCTTTTTACGGAATTTCCCAGCCGTTTGAGCAATCTCGCTACTCTAGAAAACACATCGGCTAGCTTAGGTCATTTGTGTGCCTCACATCCGATTCTTTCCTCAATTCGTGTTTACACCAAAGTGTACGTGTCCGCTTGAAAGTAGTCACAGTTGGAAGTACGTAGTACAATATGCACGTTGCCTATGTATACATAGAAAGCCGATAGCACGCGATGAGTATTCCACATAATACATATTACAACCTCGGCTATTTTTGGTACACGTGACTATTGCAGAACAATTGAATTTATGCGAATGAGAGATGCGATGTTTTTCGGCGTATTCGGCGTTCACAGAACCCGTGTAATGTCGAGTAAGTGCATGCGAGTATTGTCGCTATACGACCAAACGATGAGCGGCTGCATGCCAAATGGCAATGTGCCCGAATGAATAGTGCCCATGCAATGTGAGATGGCCGCTTACAGAACAGTTAGAGCGCTCGCAATTTGATTGTGTCTTTCACGCGAATTATTTACGCTCGCGCAACTCGACGAATTCATCAAGAAGATGTGGACAGGCAGCTGCTTGGCCTAGCATTGTCAAGGGGGCTCTCTCGACACTCGAGTTATCGCTTACCACACCGGTTCTCCATTAGTAAAAAACAACAACTAGCAACACTACATCACAAACTTGTCGAAATTTGCACCGAGACGTCATAAGCACTGCCGTTTCCAGTTCCCGCTCGAAGCTGTCTCACTGAACAAGCGCGACGAGCGGACAGGTGAATCAACAGAGTTGAGAGGACACTTACCTATCCACGCGGCGAGCGGGGATGCGTCGGTGAAGAGCACCTGTAATTAGCGGTCCGTTTCACTTGCCCGAAGACCCCACTGCAGTGGAGAGGCACCGTGCAGGATCAAGTGTCACGCTGAAGGCTACTGAACAACTGAGCTAATTGACTCGTCAATGACATTTATATAGCAGCACTTTATTGAAGCCTAAAATGTTTGCTATTTTACTATTAATCTATTTATCGGGCCATTTCCGCAATGCTAATGTACACGGACCGCTTTGTCCGTTTGTTTTGCTACAAAGTAAAGAAAGCCATATGCCACCGATATTACGCCCGCCGCTGATTTGCGCACATTGCTATTTACCCTCTTTTAGCCGAGCAACGGCGCGACCACGCATCCATTATTAATTTTGTGCCGCAACCAGCCTCGCAATCCAAAGATCAACCTCACGGAATAGAGGGATATGACGCGCACCGTGCCTGCCGTGGTGGTGCATGCTGCCAGCGAGTCAAATACAGGTGGACGGCTGCCTTGCGTATACTGTGTAGTCAGGAAGGAAGCTTTCTTAAGATTTCATCAAAAAAACACGAATTCAAAAATCGATATTAATGCAGTTTTACGCGAATCATCACGCGATTGGTTTGGTCGAATATAAGATTGACTTGTATTCTGTATTGTAATGCGCGGCGCTTCCCTTTATTGCCACACTGAATGGACTTGACCCATGTGATGCCCTACTGTATGGTGCTGTCCTGTGAAATGTTGTGTGTTGTGTATTGGTGACCTGCGTAGTGATGTATTGTATGGTGTTTCACTGTGTACTAGTAACTTACGTTGTGTATGTATTGTATGGTGTTTCAGCTGTGTAACGAGTAACTTACGTTGTGCTGTATTGTATGGTGTTTCACTGTGTACTAGTAACTTACGTTGTGATGTATTGTATGGTGTTTCACTGTGTACTAGTAACTTACGTTGTGATGTATTGTATGGTGTTTCACTGTGTACTAGTAACTTACGTTGTGATGATTTGTAATGGTGTTTACACTGTGGTACGAGAACTTACGTTTGTGATGTTAATTGCTATGGTGTTTCACTGTGTACTAGTAACTTACGTGTGTGATGTATTGTATGGTGTTTCACTGTGTACTAGATAACTTACGTTGTGATGCTATATGGTATAGGTGTTTCAACTGTGTACTGAGTAAACTTTACGTTGTTGATGTCATTGTATGCGTGTTTCACTGAGTACTAGTAACTTACGTTGTGCAGCTATTCTTTATTAGATGTTTCACTGTGTACTAGTAACTTACGTTGTGATGTATTATTGCTATGGTTGTTTTCACTGTGGTACTAGTACCTTACGTCTGTGATTCTGTATTGGTGTTTCACTGTGATACTAGTAACTTACGTTGTGCTGTCTGTATGGTGTTCTTTACTGTGTACTAGCGTTGAGAGAAACGTTGTGCTGTCTTGTATGGTGTTTTACTGTGTACTAGTGAGCAACGTTGTGCTGTCTTGTATGGTGTTTTACTGTGTACTAGTGAGCAACGTTGTGCTGTCTTGTACGGAACATTATTATGTACTAGTGAGCAACGTTGTGCTATCTTGTATGGTGTTTTTCTGTGTACTAGTGAGCTACGTTGTGCTGTCTTGTACGGTGTTTTACTGTGTTCTAGTGACTCGTGTTGTGCTGTTTCATTCGGTATTAGCGACCTGTGTGTGTATGTCCTGTATCTGTAGCTGCCGAATGATACTGACTGACTCTGTGTATTGTCCTACTGAGTAATATTTTACCGTACTGTGTGGTGCTATCCAGTGTGATACTTTCCTATGTAGTGCCATGTTGTATGATACTTTCCTATATGGTGCCATTGTGTTTGATACTATCTCTATGGTATTATCATGATATATCACCAAATCGGCACAAGTTTGAGTTTTCCACAAGAGAGATTATTAATTACATTAGTAGTTAAAGTTAGTAGCTAATAAACAAAAGACATTTTTTATATCATTAGCGGATTATGAAGCGACATGCGCCGTCATCCGAGACGTTATTGGCTGCAATCAAATGGTATTTTTCGACGTGAAAATAGAAAAGTGAGATGTAGTAATATATCCTAACGTATAACGAACGAATAGGAACTGCTATAAATTGTACGAATTGCGTATCATACCGGGCATAATATTTATCACGTCATCATCGCCACCGGTTTTATTTCTTGTTCGGGTTCGCTTCTAATGAATATACAATGTGATACACTGCACGCTAACATACGTTCGTACGATGAAAGACGCAAGAGAAACTCTGGATTGTGTTAGTGCACCTGAAGGCGACTGGATCGGAACCGATCGGAACCGCCTGTGCGTGTATTTATTCTAAGGTTAATATATTATGCACAGTGATACAACTGCGTAAAGATCGGTTTATATGCCCATTAAGACCTCCATTTCGCGATCGCTTTTCATCTGTAGGAGCCGACGTATTTTTTGTGTGTGCGTGTAGTTTTTCTATCGAGATCGATAAGCGTCTGGCCCCAGCCGTGCTGACACGTGGCGCCCTGAAATAGGTCGATCGCAAAAGTCTATAGTTCATGCTCGACTGTTTGCCGGGCGGAAACTTGGCTTGGCTTCCATCACGAAAAGAAGTTGATGCTAAATGAAGATAAAGCTTTCCGCGGCGTCAATCACGTAGTTTTTCCTTTCATAGCCTGGCAACGGTGGCTGTTTGTGCGGCGTATTGATGTGTGCTTCAATTTGTGGGTGGTATTAGAAGAGAACACACGGAATACTGGCACGCACTGGCAATAATAAGTTGTTCAAATAGGCGAGCATATGGCTGCGAGGCCAATATCTACCTGTGATCGACCAGGTAATTAATTGAGAGCCACGGGTCGGCTAACGTAAGGTCGTAAAGACCCACCCGCTTGGCGCGTGTGTCAACAGTATCTGTTTTCGCGTCGTGATATTAAATCCGTTACTTCAGAGACGCGAGAATTAATAAGGAAAAGCTAAACAAAAGCTGCATGGAAACTGATGCATTCATTGCCGTGCCTTAATCATGACGGAACGAATCGTAAATAGGGTGGAGTTAATAACGGCCGTCACCGACGCACGCCGGTATAGATGTCACCCCGATCGCTGTCACGCGAACTCGTGTCTACACCAATTTCGCGGATGGCATTTAACTCATCTAGCAGCATTAAATCAGCATGCAAATACGGGAGCATTTCAACGACTGATCGACGGTGCATGCAAGTGAGCTTTTTTGACGTTGCCTCCGCAATTCTCTACTAATGTATAAATGTAAGGATTCCGTCACGAGTGTACTTTGATGCTAAAAGCATCGTGCATTCACTGCCGCGAAGCTGTTCAGCAAACGCCGAGCCTGAATGACAGCAAACAAAAACTCGTATAATAAAACGGTATGGTAAAATAGCGGTATCGACGAGAGAGCGTAATTTCCTCCATCTCTTTATTCGGTGCAAATAGCGCCCAACTGCCGCCGAAAACCTGTGATGGCGATGCGTAGCGCTGCAGATCGCAAAATTAGCTTCACTGAATTTTTACGCTTTTCACCTAAAGTCAACCAACTGTCAAATCAACTAGCGCTTCTAGACAATGGTGGCAGCATTGCAAATGCGCACGCCGTAATTAATGAATTACTGCGCGATGCACATTTTATTTAACCGTCGCAGGGCTATTCAGCGAAACGCGTGAAAATAACTAGCATATTGTCGATTTGGACATGTAAATGTGCTCCGTGTAGAGTCAGAAAACCCGCTACACGCGATATGGAAAAGCAAAAGAATAATTGTTCAGTCGCCTCTCTACGGCTGAAGCTAGCAGCCATCTTGCCATTCCTCACGTAAACGACCGCGTGTAAAAATGGCATGATGTTTTCCCCACGTATTACCTATCTCCCCAAAGCTATGAAGCCTGCTCGCATTTCGGACGATAAATGCATGAATGTTAATGCAAAAGATGGAATTAAAAACCGAAATCTTGATATCGTATTCCGGATCAAGGATTATCATGCTCGAGATCTTCGTTATATATTACAAAATTCGGCCTGATTACATCAACTGGTTATTATGTGGTGAACAGTAACAGAATTTCACTGCCGCGCGAGGCTAGTGCGGGTTTTTATGACATTACAGAGATAAAAGTGCTGAAACATTTCTTAATAAACGGGACTAACATGTGGCACTTGCATGAGGCTACACAGGTCTTCACGTGTTTTCATTTGTAGCTCTGCAAATTGAAGGAAGCGATGTGAAAGGTTCTCTACGAGGACACTAGCAACAAATGAAAGGCCAGACAAAATTACGATATTAACGTTAAATGTTTTTTTAGCGTGTAATCAGCTTTTAGGTAAAGTAACCGTACACTGGGTTAATGCGGAAAATTATGCATCGTCAGTGTTCAGTGAGGATAGCATCATGAGGTGCGATGCGTCACTTCCTTTTGGCATCTCAGAGCACAGAACGCGTGGGCACGATTTATCAACAATGATAATAATCATTACTATCATC
>NW_014577838.1:73189-75679 GCF_000485595.1 Priapulus caudatus
CGTCCGTCCGTCCGTCCGTCCGTCCGTCCGTCCGTCCATCCATCCATCCATCCATCCATCCATCCATCCATCCATTCATCCAACAATTAGTTTGCTATAAAATCTTTGTTTATCCATCTTCTCACGTCATTAAAAGTAAACCGCCTATAGATTTTCAAAATTACGTGTATACCTTAGCAATGGGAAGATTAGTGTTAGTGAATGTCCATTTTCGACAAAATAAATATTGTTTAATTGAAATTAAATATTATTTATTATTTAATATAATATTAACTATTAAAAGTAGAGAACCCATATTTATAAACAAGTCCCAATTTCTCCATTTATTAATTATAATGAGCCCAATTTTCCCGATTTTTTAATATACTGTAGCGTTGTGAAGAGATATGTATGCGTGCATCTTCAAACAATATAAAAAATAAATAAATAAAAATGAAAATATCTTTAAACTAGAGCACTCGGAGAGCACAGACCTCTGCCAAGGCAGCTGAATTCTCTCAATGTGAAATTTTTTATTAAAATGAGCCCAATTTTCCCGATTTTTTAATATACTGTAGCGTTGTGAAGAGATATGTATGCGTGCATCTTCATAAAATATAAAAAATAAATAAATAAATAAAATTAAAATAAACCTATCGAACACTGCACCATAAGGAGAATAGTTGGAATGAGATGTATAGAAACAAACGATACACACAGCTTACTACTAATACTACATACCTGTTGGTGGAACGTCGTGAACGCGGTCGTGGGCTGACCAGTTTCCGAACAGAATCAATTTGAGAAGTTCTGCCGTGACGACATGCCGCAGTTCGTCTGCCTCATCGTGGGATAGCGGCATCGTCGGCGGCATCGTCAGCGGCGTCGGCGGTATCGTCAGCGGCGTCGGCGGCATCGTCAGCGGCGTCGGCGGCATCGTTAGCGGCGTCGGCGGCATCGTCAGCGGCGTCGGCGGCGGCGCGACCGTGCAGTATAGTGGTGCGTTCATACTGATGTTGTTGCCGAGGGTCGGTGGAAGTGGTGCCTGTCCGCTGTTTGCTTTAGTGTCCGCACAGATGTACGGTCTCCTAATATCTCGTGACACCGGTTCCATCCGGTTTACGTGATGACTGCACCTTATTTCCCGTCTTCTACTTCTTCTTTTCACTCCGCTGTGGTGATATTCGAATTCGTTTTCCCCTCAACGTTGCAGAGACTTGTGATGGCCGTCGTCTCTAATTGGTCGCTGCGTCTGTTAATTCAGCACTCAATCAGTGACTTCCGCTTGTTCTCTTTTACTCCTCTTCGCTCTAAGACGCTTAATACTGCACTCAGTTGATCATTCTTTCTCTGCGTCGCACAGTCATGCGTTCTTTCATTCCTTCCTGCAGTCCTTCACTCTTTCCTCTGCTCAGTACCTTCCGCGAGCCGCTTTCCTTCCACTTAGGAGGTGGTGCTCGTATATGTATATAATCGCGTGGCAATCAGAGCAGGCGGGTCCCGCTGCTGTTCACGATTACGCTCTAATCGCCTCTGAGGGGATCAACGAGCCGAGATTCAAGCCGCTCTCACTTCACGTCCATTCTTTCGCCGGATTACGTCCGTCAACTGCCGTCACGCCGAACCGTCAGAGAATCGTTGGTGTCAAATAGCTAAATGCGGCGCCGCTGGTGACGCGTCGCCACCCACGATTGACATCCCGTCGCGTGGTGGCCGACCCCGCAGTATTCTGCAGCGGTCCCGTGAGTAACGTCGTCGGCGTGCCTCGCGTAACGTCGGCGGTGCGTCGCCCGTAAGCGGGTCGTGTGTTGTCTCGGTCACGGATAGATTACGCGGAGGTGGCACTCAAGAAAAGCCCGTCATTTTATGCTCAATTGATCGTAATTGGTTTAGTCTCGTGCCGGCGTTTACCTACCCCGGTGAGCCGCCTTCCCCTCCCTGTGTTATGTACCCTCATGCTGCGCAGACCCCCCTCCCTGACCGTGTGCGCCTAACGCTGAACGTATCTCCAACGACGTCGGTGACAGTCTATGCCGACGATTGCCGGCTTACCCAATTTCCGTGCAGGTAATTGACGCTCCGCCCACCGCGCGTGCCACGTGACCTATCCATTAAGTGCCACCAAGGTGCCACGCACTCCGCCCTCTTTTTCTAATTATCGACATCATAAATATAACATGGACTCATCAATATTGCGGTCAAACAATGATTTTTTTTATTTCTGACGTGACGGATTTATAAATAAAACATCGATTGTGGGGCGTAATGCGAGACATTTAAAAGTCGTTCATCACCGCGTGCAGTGTCAGCAGATGATAGACCTATACACGCGCGCATGCGAGTAAAATATGTCACATCGAGTCACACCGCATATATTACATACGATAGCTTAGCTCTCTCTGGGTAGAATCTCTCTTACTAGAGTACTCTACACTATGTATGTATGTATGTATGTATGTATGTATGTATGTATGTATGTATGTATGTATGTATGTATGTATGTATGTATGT